>NW_007726410.1:1526-2489 GCF_000696425.1 Galeopterus variegatus | reverse complement strand
AGTCAGAATCTCTGGTGTCCTTGCTTGCGCTGGGGGTAGCTGTTACTACCCAGATGGATTGCTCTGAAGGATTGCTGAGACCTTGAAGGGGACTCTCATAATACGTGCACTGAGGTTTGGAGTGCGCCATTTTGTGAAATTTACAAAATCCTCCCCGGGAAGAAGCCGCCGGGAGCTGCGCCACTTGGCGCCCGGCCATCGCAGCTGCTGCCCTCAGCGCCGGGCCAGGCTGCGCAGCCCCGCCACCTGGACTCGGGGTCCAGTGACAGAAGTATCTGCCGGGGAGGGGGCTGTCGTCTCGCTGGCCCTGGGTGCCGCTGGAACCGCGAGCCAAAGAGAGACTGAGCAGGCTGTGGCGCAAACAGGAGCCAGGAGCGCCAGGGGTGGCGAGAGGAGGCCGGGTGGCTCTGGCTGCGGAGGCTCCGCGGGAGCTCAACGCGGGAGCTGAGACTCATCGGAGGGAGCGGCACGAACGCCCCGCCATCTTCCAGTAGTCAATTTTTGACTTGCCTGACACTAGTGTCCAACTGAGTAAACACTGAGATAGCCATACCAAATTGGCAACCCCAACAAAACCTTAGTCAGGCAATAGTGTCAAACCTGTGGACTGTGAAACCCCCTGCCACAATGAATAAACATCAAAGAAAAGACACCAGAAACACGAAAAATCAAGAAAGTACACCACCCAAAGATAATAAATCTCAAGCTCTAGATCCTATAGAACAAGAAGCCCTTGAAATGACTGACAAGGAATTTCGAGCGATAATTCTAAGGAAACTCAATGAGATACAAGAAAACTCAGCTAGACATCATGATGAAATGAGGAAAAGTATACAGGACCTGAAAGAGGAAATGTACAAGAAAATCAATGCCCTGAAAAAAAATGTAGCAGAACTGGCCGAATTGAAGAAGCTATTCAGCAAAATAAAAAACACAATGGAGAGTTTAACCAGCAGGCTTGTT
>NW_007726410.1:0-341 GCF_000696425.1 Galeopterus variegatus | reverse complement strand
TCTCCCAAACTCATTCTATGAAGCAAACATCATCCTGATACCAAAACCAGGTAAAGATATAACCAAAAAAGAAAACTACAGGCCGATATCCTTGATGAATATATATGTGAAAATCCTCAATAAAATAATAGCAAACAGAATACAACAATACATATGTAAAATTATTCACCACGATCAAGTGGGATTCATCCCAGGGATGCAAGGTTGGTTCAACATATGCAAATCAATAAATGTGATACACCATATTAATAAAATCAAACACAAAAACCATATGATTGTCTCTATAGATGCTAAAAAAGCATTTGATGAAATTCAGCACTCATTCATGACAAAGACCCTCT
>NW_007726409.1:749073-751931 GCF_000696425.1 Galeopterus variegatus | reverse complement strand
TTCATTTTTTTTTTTTTTTTTTTTTTTTGGTGACTGTTATAAATGGGCTTGCTTTCTTGATTTCTTTTTCTGCTAGTTTGTTATTGGAAAATAAAAATACTACTGATTTTTGAGAGTTGATTTTTGTATCCTGCAACATTACTGAAATTGTTTATCAGCTCTAGGAGTTTTTTGGTAGAGTCTTTAGGTTTTCCTCTATATAGGATCATGTCATCACTGGCAAATGGGCAGTTTGACTTCATCTTATAAGCATCAAACAGTTGGTCTTTAACCCCAGTCGAAGAGCCATTGCTTTGATCGTGTTTGTTTATTCATTAAACTGCTGTGGTTAGAATAGAACCAGATCTGATCATGCCAGAGCTCAATAATATTATTAATAAGATAAATGACTAACACAATCACCAATTAAGTATATTTCATTTTTTGCAAACAGCATTTTGGTTCATTTTGAGAAATAATTTGGAGACCATTCAGTCTAACTTTCCAGTCAATTTATAAGAATCCAAAATTCTTGTCAATTAACTTTAGTTACTTGCATATATGTGCCCCTCCCCACCCCATTACTCTGCCTCTTTCCAGGAGTATTTGTTATCCTGAATTTTGTGTTTGTTTACCCTTGCCTTCCTTAGAATAATTTTATGACATATGTATTATGCTTGAAAAATACATTAATTAACTGTGCTTGTTTTTAATATTACCAATAATGGTATCATATTGTACATTGTCTTTGTATTGCTATTTTTGTTCAATATTATATTGCTGGACATATATTTTAGAATTCATTCATGTTGTTGCTTGTAGCTACAGTTTATTCATCATTACTAGTGAAGATACTCTACTGTGTTTACTATCTAACAATTTATTTATTCATTCTCCTGTTGATGGATAGTTGGGTGGTTTCCAGTTTTTGGCTGTTATGAACAGTGCTGCTATGAAGATTCATGTCATATCTCCTGGGGCACATTTGCTCAGGATTTATGAATGTTTAACTTCACAAAATAATTCTACATTGTTTTCCAAAATAGTTGTAATAGTGAATACTCCTACCAGCAATATATAAGTGTGTTGTTTAGATTCTTTGATTTCTGCCATGTAGTGGAGCAAAATAATCTTTCTTTGTGGACTTCATTAATATTTACATGATAATTAATAAAGCTAAGATGATTTCACATATTTAAAGGAATGTGTACTTCTTCTGCTCTAAAATTCCTATTTATGTTTTTTACCTGTTTACCAATTAGGTATATTTATCTTTTATTTTCATTTGTAAGAGTTTTTTATGTTTTCTAAATCCTAGCCTTTGCCTGTTATATGGGTTGCAAATATCTTCTTCTTGTCTCTGGTTTATCTCTTTGATTTTTTAATGGTGCTTTAATGGGGAGAAGTTCTTAATTTTTAAGATCAAATGTCTGGGGAATTTTCAATGATACCTCATAATAAAGGGCTCCCCGTTTCTCTAAATCATTTCTATTCCATTTACGTGTGCCTTAAACTTGAACCTGGTGCAGGTAGTTCTCCCTTAGTGCATGTCTAAATACCTGTAATACAGCCTTTGTTATAAACTACTTTAACTCAGTGTTTTCTCAGTTTGACAGTGAACTCCTTGAGGATGGAGGTTTGAAATTTTCTTATCTATGGTATTGGAATAAAAATAATTCCTTTTTGAAAAGTTTGCCCTAGGGATCAAATGAGTAATTGCCTGTAAATGTATTTTGTTGGTTTGTTTTATTAAGTTGTATTAAAATGTTATATCATAGTTATAATATGGCACTCATGATTCCAGATTGGTCTAAACAGGACACAGGCACACAGAGACGATCAAGTCTATGCTTTGGCCACTACATCATGATTCAAACCACAGAGCAGTGTCTTCATTAAGCTACCCTAAGTATAGCCTGTATTAAGTTCTGCCTAGAGAATACTTCTCTTTTCTCCATAAAAATTGGAGGAAAGTAAGAAATTTAATAGGAAAAAAGTGTTGGGTACTGTAAAATGGTGGGGTCTTTGTGTGTAAGGCATGCATTTTTGCAAATGTTCCCCACCCCCCAGTACTAGTGATGGCTCGACCCTGAGAGAGTCACAGTCTTTCTCCCTGAGATCTGTGGCCCATGGTTGCATGTGGTTTCTCAGACAGGAGCTTATTGGGTAGGAACAGGAGCAGGTTTGTGAACTTAGAACACAGCCACACTAACTGGCCCCTGTGGTAATTGAAATCCCAACCTTAACCTCCTTGTACCAGACTATAATCAACTGAGTAGGAGAAATTGTTGGCTCTGGCACAGAAAACAGAGATAACAAGGAAGGTGGAGGTCCTGTCATCAAGGGAGCTCTGTAGGCAGAGCTGGCTTTTTCAGAATGCTTTTGCATGAATAGGCATAGTGGCATGACACTCCCAACTGGAAAGGTATATTCAGAAACCATTTCAAGATCTCTATTTCCCTTCCCTTGTCATTCATTATTTTATTTCCTTTAGGTTTGATTAAATACTTTGCTCTGTTACTAGAACAAAATTAATGATTCAAGTGTACAAGGAACCAAATTAATCTCTCTTGACCTTTTTAATATGAAGTGAAATCCTTTGTGGCTGTAAAAAAGAGAACTTTGTGCAAACCAGTTAAGCATGAATAAAGAGTTCTTGTGTAATGTGAAAAAATTCTGCACATTATTTTCCTGGTTAGAGATACTATAACTTCAGGAAATGCTGTTACAGATTTTTTTTTTAATTCTCTTCTTATAGGTACTTTTAGAATCATTAGGGTTTGGGGGGCTGGCGCATGGCTCACCTGGGAGAGCATGGTGCTGATAATACCAAGGTTAATGGTTCAGATCCCCAAACCAGCCAGCCACAAAAAAAAATA
>NW_007726409.1:702326-748878 GCF_000696425.1 Galeopterus variegatus | reverse complement strand
GAACTGAAAGTGTGTTTATATATATATATATATATATATATATGTATTAGGGTTTGGAAGAAGTAAAATGTAAAAAAAATACTTTATACCTAAAATAAAAGTTGATATTTTACTTTTAGTTCCTTGTCATGTATAAATTTTCACCACAGGAGAAATACTGTGAGCTGTAGCAGCTACAGGTTTTACATACTTGGTTAATTAGCAATTCTTACCAAACCAAGTGTATCATTTCTCTTTAGAATCTTACATGGCCTCGATTAGACATATTTACGGGAAAAGTCAATGGATAAGACATTAGAGGCCAACCTCAAAGTCAGAACAGAGCAACCCTAAACCTTAGAGAAGTGCTTTATTAGCCAAGAATTGGTTGGTTATTGATCCTGGTCTGTGTCTCTGGTCACAATAGCACTTACCCTAATTTTTCTAGTGTAAATATAAGTAAATTTGAATGGGTGTTGCTGAAAACAATCTGTAAATCTACATTTTGTGGTTTTGGTTGTAATTGTAGTTACTGGAAGGTTCAATATCTGGGGCATGTCGCGGAGACAAGACTGTTGCCTGGCACCCTGCTCTCTGCAAATACCTCCTGAAGCACTTTTCTCGAGGGCTATTAAAGTGACTCTGGCTCTCTCTGCTCAGAAGCACAGAAACCACATGGGTGCTCAGCCGAAAGGAAACCGGGGGCAAGGTCTGAGTATTGTCAGAAGATATGTTATGCATTGAACTTAGACTTCTTTTTTTTCCCCCAGGGTCAACCAAGCAATTAAGGAAGAAAGATGTAACAGTTTCCCTGCTTTCTTGAAGGTAAACAATAATAAACTCACAATTGTTGCAACATTATGATTCCCCCTGTCTTTTATTCTTCCTTTTCCTTCCTTGGACTGTACCTCCTGCATCTTAGATTTGATTTTAGAGACTTTCCAACAAACACTGTATTCTCATCACAACCTACCTATTCTCATAGTACTGGGAAACACCTCCCCTTAACAGAAGATGCTACAGGGTTAATGAGGGTTAATGGGGAATGCATTTCACCTGAATACTGCCGAGATGTTTTGAGCTGAGATGAAGTGGGGGTGGGAAACAGCTTCACAGATGATGACACAAGCACAAACAAAACACTGAAGAAATTCCATCATTGGACTATCATGCTTGAAATATGAAATTTGTAAGTTCAAATATTTAAAATTGCAAGTGCTTGAGGTATCATCATTTTCATTCTTTTCAAAGAACTCTATCTTTAACTTACACTGAGAGATGACATGGAAATTACTTCTGCAAAAGGAAAAATTAAACATGTGAAAAATAAAGTGAATTAAAATTTATGATTAACACGTTCACATACATGCCAAATTGTAACAGAATTCTTCAGAAGAGACAGAAAATGGTGGAGATTGAGTATATGGATCTTATGTAGCCATCAGTGATCAACTTCATGATTGGAGAGTTGTTGTCCACTCATGTTAAGTAATTTGTGTTGACTGGGGGCAATCTATTAACTCCAAGCAATATTCTCTTCTGATAGGCATTCTGTTTTGGAGCTGTTATCTCTAGCTTCGACTCCTCCTTATCCTTTGTTCCCAGCCATAATGAATTAATTACAAGTTCCAAAACTTGTATTTTAAATGTGTGCCTCAGTGTCTTGCTACTTGCTGTTCCCTACACCTAGCACACCATTCATTCCTCCTTCTCTGCCTGGCAATTTTTGGTAGTTCAGAGACTGACTGAGTGTTACCTCCTCCTGAACGCAAGATCACTACCTCCCATTCTGTCTTCACATGGAAATATGTGTTGAATTCTGACAGCATAACAGCATCTCAATTCTTCCTGCTTAACTGTGAGCTCTCTGGGAACTGAAAGTGTGTTAGTTATCTATTTGTAGAAAGTGACTATCCTATTTGTAATTCCATTACTACACTCAATGAGTATTGATAGATGAATGAATGAATGAATGAATGAATGAATGTGCTAAGGTCCCTTACTAAGGCCAGACAAGCCCACCTGAGCAAGATACAATTTGAAACTCAAATGTTCATATAAGGGCCAAGTAAGTGACTTAAGTTATAGTGGCTTGGGGTAACATTTATCTTGCCTAAACAAATAGAGATTAGATAGATAGATAGATAGCTAGATAGATAGATAGATAGATAGATAGATAGAGTTGCTAGGCCTTCTACTTTTCAAGGTAAACCAGAAATTTGGTTTTTATTTTAAATCAACCACGTTTTAAAAAAAGAAATTAGCAATTAACCCTATTTTGTGTAGCCTACATTGTCCCAGATAAAAATATTCACCAGAAAATCCTGTAGTATGAGCCATGCCTAGCTGTTTTTCTATCAAAGTAAGATCTCAGAGCCATCAATAGACAATGATGGGGCAAGATATAGGACCATCAGAACCTGAGAACTAAATGCTCCAGTAGAATTGGCTAATTGCTTAGGCATGGAGCCAGCTATTTGGACTGAGAATTCATTTTGCCTTCAAGATTATGTGTACAGTCAGGAAAGTGTAAATGTCCAGTGTTTAAGACAGCCTCCATTGGTAGTCAGCATCTGTGAATCCACTGTCAGTGAAGGCATGATGAAGTCATGAAAGACAGGGAACCCAATAGAACACATCATCCAGATTTGTAGTATGCACTCATCATTGGGAAAGTGGGTCAAATAGAGATTTATTTGAAAACCATATAGTCGTCTGTTTCTAAAGCTACTAAAACTAATAAACGAGTTTAGCAAAATCACAGGATACAAGGTATCAATACAAAATCAATTTTATTTCTATACATTAGCAAACAAAATTTGAAAACTGAAATAAAAAATAATATTTCCAATATAATAAAAAATATGAAATATTTAGGGATAAATTTTTTAAAAGATGTTTAAGACCTGTATATTGAAAACTACAATATATTGCTGAAAGAAACTGAAGAAGACCTAAAAAAAGAATTATATACTATGTTCATTGGCCAATGACTCAAGATGGTTAAGATATCAATTCTCCCCAAATTGATCTTTTTTAAAAAACTGCTTTATTGAGATGTAATTTATATACCATAAAACTTACCCATTTAAAGGGTACAATTAAGTTTATTTAGTATATTCACAGATTTGTGCAACTATCACCACAGCCTAATTTTAGAATTTCTCATCCCCTCCCCAATATAAACCTTATATTCATTAGCAATCAATCCCTTTTTTCCTCCAACCACCCAGCCCCCGACAACCACTAATCTACTTTTTGTTTCTATAGGTTTGCCTATCTGGGGAATTTCATGTAAATAGAATCATGCAATGTATGGTTTTTTATAAATGGTTTATTTCACATAGCATGTTTTCATGGTTCATCCATGTTGTAGCATATATAAGTATTTATTGTCATATACTACTCCATGGTATGAATAAGCCACATTTTATTTATCTCCCTAAATTGGTATTGACTTCAACACAGTCTAAATCAAAATACCAGTGGAATATTTTGCAGAAACTGATATGCTGGTTCTAAAATTCATATGAAGTGTGATATAGTTTGGACATGTTTGTCCCCCGCCACCAAAGCTCATGTTGAAATCTGATCCCTAATGTGGCAGTATTGGGAGGTGTTTGGGTCATGAGGGCAGATCCCTCATGACCAGATTAATGCTTTCCTGGGGGGTGGGGTGCAGTCGGATAGTGAGTGAGTTTTCACTGTATTACTTCCCATGAGGACTGGTTGTTTAAAGGACTCTGGCACCTTCCCTCCCTCTCTCTCTTACTTCCTCTCACCATGTGATTGCCTTGCTTATGTCAGATGCAGCTGTACCAGAATCGTCAGCCAAATAAACCTTTTTTCTTTATAAATTACCCAGTCTCAAGTATTCTGTTACAGCAACACAAAAATGGAAAAAACGAATAAAGTTGAAGGACTAACACTGCCTGAATTCAAGACTTATTACAGGGCCTAATGATCAAGTCAAGGTAGAACTGGCATCAAAATAGATAAATATACCAATTGAAAAGAATAAAGAATCCAGAAATAGATTCACACAAATATGAACAACTAATATTTGACTAATATGCAAAGGCAATTCATTGGTGAAAAGATAGTCTTTTCAACAAATGGTCTTAGAACTATCGGATAGCTATGTGAAACAAACAAACAAACAAGCAAAAACACTTTAAACCAAGCCTCACACCATATACAAAACTTAACTCAAAGTCAGTCATAAATGTAAATGTAAAACATAAAACTGTACAACTTGTGGAGGAAACATAAGAAAAATTTTTGTAATCTTGGCTTGGGTAAAAATATTTTAGATACAACATTAAAAGCCCAATTCATGAAAGAAAAAGTATTGGTAAATTAAACTTCATGTAAAGTAAAAATTTCTGCTCTTGAAAAGACATTGTTAAGACAATGGAAAGAAAAGCCACAGACTGGAAGATAATATTTGAAATTCATATATATGGTACAAGACTGTGTCCACAATATATAAAGTCCTCTCAAAATATAATAAGAAACAACTCAATAAAAAATGGGCAAATGTTTTGGCCAGACACTTTATTAAAGAAGATATATAGATGACACGTAAGTACACGAAAAAATTCTCAACATCATTAGTCATTAGAGGAATGCAAATTAAAATTACAATAAGGTATTGCTATACACCTTAAAATGGCTAAAATTAATAAAACCCCACATACCAAGGGCTGATAAAGATTGGTAGTAACTGGAACTCTAATACACTGCTGCTGGCAATATAAATTGGTCCAACCACTTTGGAAAACAATTTGGCAGTTTCACAAAAAGTCAAACACACACTTGCCATATGATCCAGCCATTCTACTTTTAGGTATATATCCAAGAGAAACAAAAACATATGTTCATACGAAGATTTGCTCATGAATATCCATAGCAGCATTTTTTGTAATAACCAAAATCTAGAAACACCTCAAGTGTTCAGCAACAGATGAATACATAACAAATCGTGGTACACTGTACAATGGAATGCTGGCCCGCAATAAAAGGTATGAACTATTGACACACACAACTGTAGAGATGAATCTCAGAAAAATTATGTTGAATGAACGAAGCCTGGTCCAAAAAGGAAACACATGCTGTATAATTCCATTTATATAAAATTCTAGGAAAGGGAAATGAAATGAATATATAGTGACAGAAAGCAGGTCAGTGCTTGCATGAAGGCAGGAGGGAAGGATTGCAGAGGGGTGAGAGGAAACTCTTAGAGGTAATAGGTTTATTATCTTGATTGCTATAATAGTCCCATGCTTATATACATGTGCCCAAACTTATCAAACTGTACATTTTAAATACATGTAGTTTATTGTGTGTTAATTATACTGTATCTCAACAAAGCTGTTAAACGAAATAGAGAGAAGACCTCATCTTCTAGGTTGGCCTCCAGTGCTGAGGAATGAGCAAAGCAGGGTCAGTCCTGGTTCCAAAATGATGGCTTTTCAGGACTTAGGCCTGGTGCAAAATGAGTGTAACCAAGCTACTGGATCTGGGGACAGGAGAGGGCAGCAATCACCTTGCTACTAGAATCAGGTCACAAGGTCAGTTGTCCTGATACTGGACTCCTGAACTGAGGCTTCTCGAGTTTCTCATGAGAATAGAATTGTTCTGACAGGATTAAAGGTAGATTTAATCCTGAGGAGAAAGATCAAGGGCCCCAGTTATGTTGGAGGAAAGCTGAAGAGACTGAGCCCAACCTTCTAAGCCCAGGTATCTGTCTACTACATTGGAACACATCTGAGCTTCAAAATGTCTCATTACAGTTCTCCTGCTTCATAAAGTATCTATGCATGGTTCTAAGCATTTCCTTCCCTCTCTCTCCTCAAGGCCTTCCCCTAAACTGTCCTAGACCCATTTCAGCAATTTCAGTTTTTAACATTATCCATAGTCCACATATGTATTTTATTCACATGTTGAAAAAGTACTTCTATTGTGCTAAGGTACTGTGCTAAGTTCTAGAGACACGTGAAAGCCTGTGTTGGCAGAAATCTTCTGAAATCTATCATGGAGATATCTATTCACTGCAAAGAGTTGAGAGGGGGCTTCCCAGAAGAAAAGGCATGGAGGCAGAACCATGTACCTACCAAAGCCACCCTGTCCCCTTACCTGGATTGCTCCCTCTCACTTCCAACACTAGCCCCTTTGCCTCAGTGTCTCAGGTCTTTCACTTCCTCCCCAATAAGTTCATACTTAACCCCATCCATTGTTCTTGCTACACTTTCTCATTGATACTCATCAATGAGTTGGACCTTCTAACACACACACACACACACACACACACACACACACACACACACACACACACACACACGTCTTGATGTCCATGCAGTTAAGAATCAGTTTGTAAAATCACTCCCTCATTGCACATGTTATTGTTTTTGTTATTGTTTTGTTATTGTTATTGAGCTATAAGATTCTTTATTGGCAGAGGTCATGCCTTCTATTCATATTTGTCCCTGAAGAACTCTGTTCCCATAAATAAGGTCGTCCAGGAGAAGGTGGACCTAATGAAACCACCCTAGTTTAGATAACCGTCAGATTAAAAAGAGCCCAACCCGTCTAGAATTAACATTTCACCTCTTGTGTAGCATACTGATAGTTTAGAGACTGTAGAACTTTCACAGCACATTGTAAAATCGGAGATTTTTTAAAAGTGATGGGACAGATTTACAAATGTATTCACATGAGGTTGATTATCATATGGTTCAAAGTAGTAAAAATTACTAACGCAACTTAAAGCTGCATCAGCAAGAGAATCGTTAAAATCAATTATGCTACACCCATACACTGGTGTACCCTATAGACATTAAAACATTATGATCTAGATCATTCTTATCAGCAGAGAGTGATCCCTGTAATACATAGCAAAATGAGGAAAAAAAATTGTAGATGTGGGATAATCTGATTTTTGACCACACATTCTATATATGTATATAAATACACATTTGATTTTGGCGTCCTCTGGGTGGTAGGACTACAGGTGATTTTTATTTTATTCTATATTCATATTTTATTATTTCTGAATTCCTTGTAAAAAGCAAATGTTACTTTTGTAAGCAGAAATTATTTTTTCCACTTGAGCAAAAATACACCATTCACATCTCAACACTGGTGTTGGCTGAAGGCCAGGAAGTCCATTCTCAGGATGTGGGGAAAGGGAACGGATCGTTCCTGGGTAGCTGATCGTTACAACCCCTGACCCCCTCTTTTGATTAACATTGAGAACAGCTGACTAACTTAACATGTGCCATTTGATACAGAGTTTAGAGCAGACTTTTAAACAATTCTTAAGGATGGTCAGATTTACCAAAATATTACTATCTAATATGTGCTTTTGCCTCTACTGACTAACAACTTGCTCCTTAGAGGTCACATTGTCTAAAGTAAATTCATATTTAAAAATCCAAAATGAAAGTAGTTATATGGTATGTAATGTACAATATATGATAAAAATCTAAACCATGGCTGTATTAGTTTCCCAGGGTTCCCATAACTAATTACTACAACCTAAATGACATAACAGAAATGTATCACTTTGCGGATCTGCAGGTTAGAAGTCCAAAGTCAAGGTGACAGGCAGGTTAGTTCCTTCTGAAGGTTCTGAGGGAATGTCTGTTTCATTTCTCTCTCTTTGCTTCTGGTGACAGCCAGCAGTTCTTGGCATTCCTTGGCTGGTAGATGAGGCAATCCAACTTCATCTCCCCTCTCCCCACGTCCTGAGAATGGACTTCCAAGGCCAATGTTAAGATGTGAATGGTGTATTCTTGCCCAAGTGGAAAAAATAATTTCTGCTTATAAAAGTAATTCCTGCTCTTTGTAAGGAATTCAGAGATAATAAAATATGTATATAAAAGAAAATAAAAATCACTTGCAATCCCAGCACCAGGAGATACCAAAATCAAATGTGTATATATGTGCACATACGCTGTGTGTGGTCAAGAATAAGATTATATTTCTTTTTCACTTAGCCATATATGACAGGAATCAGTCTCTTCTAATAAAAAATCTGTGCCTCCATCTTGACACCGTGACCTCTCTGTGTCTCTGTACCTACATAGCTATCTTTTTATAAGGACACTGTCATGTTGGATTAGGGGTCTACCCTACTCCAGTATGATGTCATCTTAACTAATTACATCTGCAATGAACTTGTTTCCAAATAATATCACATTTTGAGGTACTAGGGGTTAGGACTTCAACATAACTTTTTTTAGGGGGCTGAGAATGGGGCACAATTCAATCCATAAAAATAGCCTGTAAGAATTTGTAGCTTTAGATACCCAAACAGGCCCAGCAACACCTGGTGAGGCCAACTCCAGCTCCTTGGCTCCCATGCATCCTGAAAGTATGGATGAGGCATGTCTACCACGTGCAGTTGCAACTATGCAGGTTTCAACATATCCAGATTGTGTTATCATCTCGTAAGTTTGCCCCAGGCCACATCCACATCAAAACTATTTACTTCCCTTCATTTATGTCTTTTAAACAAGAGGAGCCAGGAAGGAGCTCCTCGCTGGGCACATATTGGAAGGGAAAGAGTCACAGAAGTACTGAGGTCCACACCCAGCAACCACTGGTCTGCACCACTGCACCTGACTGTCCTCTGCCCTCAAGTCTCTGTCTTGGTTGCATTGTGCTGACTTCCCAAGTAAAACCAACTTATGGAGAAATCTAATACTCTAACCCGCCAATTCTGCTCACTGCCCTGGAAGTTAGTGGGTGTGCTCCAGGTTTCTTCCTGCTCTGCTGTTTGGTCTTCACCTGAACCCCTTCATGGACGCTGTCCACCAGCCAGCACCACCATGCACTCTTTCCATTACGCATCACACGCTCCTCAGTCCCTCACAAGAGGACTGCACTGTACCCATTCCAACTCTGCTCAAATACTACCTCCTCGAAGGAGCCCTGGCTACTGCTCCTACATAAATGGCATTTCCCCCTTCTCTGGCCTCCCCTTCCAGCCACACCTATCCTGCAGAAATCCCCACCTACTTTGTTGATGCATTTTTATATTCCTGCTTTTCCACCAGAGCAATCCTCCATCAGGGCTAATCTCCCCAGGCTGACCCAAGTAAGCAAAAGCTCTCAGTGGCTCCCTGAGCCAGCAAAGGCAGAAGAGGGTCTCGATGCAGCCGGCCTGGATTTGAATCGTGGCTCTGCTGCAGTAAAATCGAAGGAGTCAATCTCCTGGTTAAAATCCTTTGTGTCCCATTACCAAAACCTCACATTGTATATTGACAAAATAAAATAAAATAAAATATATATTAAAAAAAAATCCTTTGTGTCATTTTTTGGCCTGACAAAAGGCAATGACAGAGACGTTGTCGGACAGGCCTTTTGGAGTATAGCTGCCCTCCCCACCTCACACTTGGCACACAGCAGCCCACTGCAGTCTCTGGTCCCCCTGGCCGCTCATGCTCTTGCACATAGTTTTATTCCTAGCCCCTGCTCCCACGTTCCTAGGTCACTTGACCTGAGGCCTGCTGCAAGGTCTTCTTCAAGCACCTCTGCTGAGGGGAGAGGAAAAAGCCTTGAAGACACTTTTGTTTCAGTCTGACTCAGTCCCTGGTACTTTTCCTACCCCTAGCCCTTCCCCTTGACTTCCCACCACTACCTCCTTAGGGTCCATAAAATTCCTGGAGCCTCTGTTTGGGGCTCCCTCAACAGTGAGAGGACCCCGTATCTGTGCTGATCCACCTGTCCTGTGTGCCATTCCTTGGGAGGAATGCAACTCAGGTATTCGGCATTTTCTCTGGTCTTAGACTCCTGCTTACACCATGTAAGAGATTAAAGGATTAGGCTTTCGTTTGGCTTGTTGCTTTAATTGGTTACTCCAACACCTGGCAGCCAGCAATTGCCTCCCCCTGCCCCAGCTCAGCTGAGCTCATGACAAAATCGGGGTCGTAATAGAACCTAAGTTTTAGAAATATTTCAATAGCCAAATAAGACTATGCCTGTAGCATCATTTTTAAATAATTGTGATAAAAAAGGTAAATTACATGACGTCTACCCTCCTAAATTTTTAAAGGTATGGTACAGCTTTGCAAACTTTAAGCACAGTGTTACAGGGCAGATTTCTAGAACTTTTTTGTCTTGCAGGACTGAAACTCTAGGGTTGGGGAAAAGGGGAGGTAGGGAGTTGCTGCACACGTAGCATCTTTTAATAGAATCCTGATACATGGTCTGTTCTCAATAGATGTTAACAATTATTGTAATTAGTATTTTTGCTCATGTTATTTATCATGGACTTCTTCAAGCCCTGCAGTGCAGCATACAAGGCCTGTCATGAGTGTGCCCCACCCACCACTCTGCTTAATTTTCCACTCCCTGCCTCACACATCATCCTCAGCCACAACAAACTATTTTTAATTCCCACTCAATATATAATTTGTTCTCCTATCACTCTCTTTATTAAATTGATGCCTCTCCCCTATGCCTGGTATTTTCCACATATCCATCATGAGCCTGCTCAGGAGCCAATTTCTCTGTGAAGACTTGTTAATTCCTCCAGGTCCTCATCTTTCCCTTCTTTTTGATACTTCCCTTAGTCAAATGCCTTCGTGTATATATATATATACACATTTATGTATTTATGTATATGTGTATAATTGTATAATTCATTCTATTGCATTTACTTAGTTGTCTTTCTGCCTCCATCTCTAGAAGGGAACATACCCTTTCAATATTTGAATTCCCAAGCAATATTTAACCACCTGTTGAATGAACTAACATAAAGCTGCTGCTGGGATGGTAGGATTTTTGTCTGATTCTGTGTATCCCCCAAAGTGCTTAGTATAATGCCCAGAATATGTGTCATTGGGAAAATACCTAGAATGAAAGGATGATCTCCCCAAACACAAGCATCAACTTAAGTAAAAGTACAAAAAAAAAAAAAAAAAAAACCACATTAAGTACAAGAGAAAAAAAAATTACACAGACAGAAGAATCTCCCCAAACACAAGCATCAACTTAAGTAAAAGTACAAAAAAAAAAAAAAAAAAAAAACCACATTAAGTACAAGAGAAAAAAAAATTACACAGACAGAAGAAAATCACACCACAATTAAGAGAAAAAAGAAAAAAACTTTGAATTTCCACCACATTTTTTAAAGATGTTTAAGTTGTAAAGTAAGTTGAAAGAAAAATGAATTCTTGGTTTGGTTCAGTGTGAACAGGTTTTATGTTGGTTTTGTCTTCTTTTAGAGCAAGACAAACCACAGGGACCAAAGTCCTTTCTAAATAGCAGCTATCACCAGATACTTGGGCACACTATTCCTGTGGGTTCTTGATTTCAGTATGCATGTGTGTGCAAGCACTTGTGTACAAGTGAGTGTGCTTTTGTAGATTTATGTTTTATAAAAAACTGTAACTTTAAAGGATTGAGATTTAATATCCTTTGAGATTTCTGTAATAAAGCTCTGCTCATCCCCTTAGAGGAGTTTAGTACCCCAGTAAATGAACTAATTAGTAGTCAGTTGTTGAATGGGGCTACATTGCTTTATAAAACCGTTGGTCATCACTGGTAGTTCCCCCACAAGACAGCAATTGAATAGTTCAGAAAAAGTAAAACCTGTTCTCTACTTCCACAGCTTACTCCATGACTACAAGACTGTCTGCACGTGCTTCGCTCAGTCCCAGAATGGGCTCGAGCAGGAGGTCATGGATGAAGAGCTGCAGACAACCCAAATCTGGGCAATAAAAACCAATATAGTGATGAAAAGACAAAGGCAAATCCCAGAACACCAGTGATCTCTTGAATGACCCACGTAGTCTCTGCAAGCCTTTGAATTTCACCTTGATGTTTAAATGAAGGCACGGAGGGAAAAGAAGGGCTAATTCTATTGATTGGTGTGACTCAGAAATCTAGCATAAAAGTAACATACTGATACGGAGAGTATGTGACATAAAAACAAATCTAGTCCTGTCTGACTAAATCGTGCCCTGACCTTCTCATGTCCCCGTGGACACTTGTAACACATTAAGCTAGAGTTTTGCCAGGGATTCATTTATTAATAAGCAAATATATCAGACCCAATGTTAATCTTCTGAAATGAAAACGTTTAGACAAGAGAAAATGAATTAATGATTAGGTTTTTTGTACTGGTTTTGTAGACAAGATCTCGAGCATGATTCTTAAATTATAATTACGCTTCATTCTATCATGGTCTTCTGCTCCTCAACCCACCCTCCCACCCTCACCCGATGGCTCCCAGTTGCCTCCTAGGGGAGTACATTGCTTTGAAGTTGGACACAGCTGCCAGTAGGAGCTGTGTTACTGGGTCACTCTGTACATCCAAGTGACTATCTAATACCTGGAGCAGTGCAGAAAATTGAAAACATTCAATGCTGTAATGCATATAAGATCATAGACCAAGAGTACATAGAAAACAAGGGAAATGATCAATGTATTCCAGGTTCTTTCATCTCAGTGTAAATTTTCACCCTGATGTCCAAGTCACTTCCCTTATCTAGCATATTCCCAAATAACCTATGGTCCCAGTTTCACCTCCCTGTACTCAGAGCCCTGTCTCACTACAGCACTTTTCTTCCCAGGCATTAGCCTATCTAACCTTGCAGTGATGACCTCATCCACAGCCTCTTCAGCCCTGGCAATCCTTCTCCACTGGCTTTTTCCTGAATGCTGAGGAAGTGGAAGCCCTGGTCTCAGTGACTGCAGATCTCACAGGGTAGGGGTGGAGGGTCAGAGGTGGTGCTATCCCCACTGCTCAGGCGGAGGGAGCAGAGCTCAGGTCTTTCTCATCAGGCTGCCACTTCCTTTCTCTGACATATCTAGAATAAAATGTATGTATTACCACACTGGCTTAGATCCCTATCTGTTCTGAGAAAGCCTCATCACTCCCATTCTCTCAAGCCTGAACTAACACCCTGAGTTACATGAAAAGGCATCTTAGAATAATGGGACACCAGGGAGACCAGGCCAGCTCTCACTTCCTGCATCCCTGAAAGGAGGAAGATCTTTTCACCCCACTGTATGTAGACCAGTAGCGACTTACTGAATCAAGTTTAACTTAAAATGGAAACAACTACTAGAGATTTCATGTGTCTTCAAAGATATTACATTCAGACACAATATTGAAAGAAAAAGTAATTTGTCTTCAGAAAACTGTCTGTACTAACTAGGACAAAGCACTAAAACCCACTAACATTTGTCAAGTTGAGAGAGGCTGGTGGAGGGACTTTGTGTTTCCTGAAGCATTATTTCAGTCAGAAGAACCCAGCCCACCTTAAAACAAAGCCAACCAACTTCCAAAGACATGAGTTAAGGGAGAAAATAAAAATGATTACTTAAGACAATGTAGGATAATCAGAAAATCCAGATGTTTTACAGTATGCTAAAATATTACACTATAAATCTCAAGGATTTTGTTAAAAATGATCAAGATCATGAGGACAGGTCTTCACATGCAGTAGGTCACCACAGGTCCTTGAGGACTGTGTCATCACTGCTCAGAACACTGCTGGCCATGAGTGGTTCTCAACAATGGCTGTAGAACAAATGAATGAATGAAACTCTATAGCCACTGGCCCCACATGCCTCAAGTAATAACTAACATCCACCGTGCACTTACAAAGAGCCAAGTGCCGTGAGTGTACCAGCCCTTCTCATTCTTACCTCAGGCTTATGAGATAGAGTTCATGGTCATCCCCTTCCTACAGAAAGGTTAGGAAATTTGCATGTAGCCAAGCAGATCAGGAGTTGAAGAGCTGAGATTTGAGCCAGTCAGTCTAGCTGAACATTCAACCACCTCTTTTATGCCTCCCAGGCATCAGTTTAGATTTTGGGGTTTTTTTTGTTTTTTTTTTCCTTTACATTTTTATTTTTTCAATATACAATGTGGTTGATTATTATGGCCCATCACCGAAACCTCCCTCCCTCCTCCCTCTCTCCCCTCCCACCCAAGTATGTCCTTTCCGTTTGCTTGTTGTAACAACTTCAAAATATTGTAGTTGTGGGCCGGCCCGGTGGCGCACTCGGTAGAGTGCGGCGCTTGGGAGTGTGGCGGCTCTCCCGCCGAGGGTTCAGATCTCATATAGAGACCAGTTCACTCACTGGTTGAGCGCGGTGCGGGCGCGACACCAAGGGCTGTGATCCCGTTACTGGCCACAAAAAAAAACAAAAAGGAAAAAAAAAATTGTAGTTGTTATATCTTCTTCCCCTCCCCCCCGGTTTTTGTGTTTGTGTGTGTGTGAGTGAATTAATTTATTTATTTTTAGCTCCCACCAATAAGTGAGAACATGTGGTATTTCTTTTTCTCTGCCTGACTCGTTTCACTTAATATTATTCTCTCAAGGTCCATCCATGTTGTTGCAAATGGCAGTATTTCATTCGTTTTTATAGCTGAGTAGTATTCCATTGTGTAGATATACCACATTTTCCGTATCCACTCATCCGATGATGGACATTTGGGCTGATTCCAGCTCTTGGCTATTGTGAAGAGTGCTGCAATGAACATTGGGAAACAGGTATACCTTCGACTTGATGATTTCCATTCCTTTGGGTATATTCCCAGTAGTGGGATAGCTGGATCGTATGGTAGATCTATCTTCAGCTGTTTGAGGAACCTCCAAACCATTTTCCATAGGGGTTGCACCATTTTGCATTCCCACCAACAATGTATGAGAGTTCCTTTTTCTCCGCAACCACGCCAGCATTTATCTTTCAGCGTCTTTTGGATTTTGGCCATCCTAACTGGGGTGAGATGTTATCTCAATGTGGTTTTGATTTGCATTTCCCGGATGCTGAGTGATGTTGAGCATTTTTTCATATGACTGTTGGCCATTTGTATATCTTCCTTAGAGAATTGCCTACTTGATTTTGAATGTGACGAAAACTTAGAATCAAACATGAGTCTAAGAAAACAGAGGGCCATAACCAAATGCTGTGGTCAGTTTATTTAACAAAATGTGTACAAATGCTCCTCAATTTATGATGTGGTTATGTCCCAACAGACCCATTGTAAGTAGAAAATATCATAAGTTGAAAATGCATGTAATACACCTGACCTACTGAACATCGTAGCTTAGCCTGGCCTACCATAAACATGCTCAGAACACTTACATTAGCCAACAGTTGGGCAAATCACCTAACATAAAGCCTGTTTTATAATACAATGTTGAATATCTCATGTAATTTATTGAATACTGCACTGAAAGTGGAAAACAGAATGGTTTTCGTAGGTACTTGAAGTACAGTTTCTACTGAACATATATCACTTTTGCACCATTGTAAAATCAAAAAATTGTAAGTTGAACCATTGTGAGTCAGACCAGCTGTATATAATTCAATGTCCTGTTTTCCCTTCAAAGCAATTGTGAAGCCTGTGATACACTCTACAGTGAATGGCGTCTTAGACTCAAGGGACTGAGGTAAATATGCCCCACCAGCCAACAATATTTTCTCATAAGAAATACCATGAGAGCTACTTGGGGAGTCTGTCCACCATCATTGTTTAAGGGAAAAAGGAAGTCATTAGTAGTTTGTTCCTCATGACCACAGTCTTTTTGAGCCTCAGTTTCCTCAATGATCAAAGGGGATGTTAACACTTAAACCCCTGGGGTTTTCTGGAAGGATTGACAATGATATGTGTAAAGCACCCAGAACAGTTCCTGGCGTACAGGAGGTGGCCTCAATCCACATTAGCAATTGTCACTGTTAACTGATATTCATAGTGCCTGCCCTCCTCCTGTTAAACCTAACAGCGCAGCCTGAAAGATACTTTGCAGACATCACCAGGCTCCTCACGATGGTCCATATTATAAGTCTGTGGTCAAAGAAAACATTTAGAGTTGGTTTTAATGAGCTACCACCCATCTATTAACCCTTACAGATTGTTTTAATGATCTTGTGGGTGAAGGTCTCCAGAGTCCTGTGCCTGCCTCTTTGGTCTGGCAGCCTGACAGCAAGCAGTCTCTGGCATTATCCCTATAATTATACACAACTTCCCAGCAAGAGGGCTCGTTGACATTTTCATGTTGGTTTCCACTAAGTAAGAGTGTACAGTTGTAGAAACGGTTTCAAGTTAAGCTCAGCATTGCGACATCCCACTTAGGAAGGACCTCTGTCTGCCTTTCCTCCACATTCATTCATCCATTGGGACATATTTTCTCAGCTCCTCTGAAGTGCTGGGCACTGTGCTGGTGATGGGATACAGAGGCAAGGAAAACAGAATTCCCATTATTACGTAGTCTACAGTCTAGAGGGAACACGATCACTCCAAAGGTGATGACGAGGAATTGAGCAGGGCAAACTGAGAGAACTACAAGAAGGTAAAAACAAAGGGCAGGAGACTGAGGCTAGCCTGCAGGGAAACTGAGGGGACTTCTGGGCTTCAGATTTATAAACCGTAATGTGAAGGATGAGAGACCTTGGTCAGGTGAAATAGCCCATCCAGAGGAAGGTTCAGACCCAAGGAAAAGCCCAAGCAAGACTCTAGAGAAGAGGGTGAGTAGGGCACTTACCAGGAAATCTAAGGGTGGGACAGCTGTCCACCTGGAGTATGCGGCACCAGGGGCAAAGGGCACATGAGGAGGCTGTGCAGGTGGCCAGCACTGCATCTGGAGGATCTACTAGTCCCTGTAAAATTTTTGAGAACAGCAGCAATAATTGAAACCAACATGGTCCTCTTTCCTTGGATTCACTAGGATTCTACTGAATATAGCTGGGTTGCAGCTAAAGTGAAATAATTTATATGCTATATTTGCATCATAAAGAAATGAATCACAACTATACGTTTCTTTTACTACATCCTTCGTGGCCCAGTTTAAAATCCACTTCCACTGTTAATCCACCCTTGATCAGTGTAATGTGATTTCTCCAGATGGCCCAGTATTTACTGCATTCACCACTTAATTATACTGGCCTGTTAAATTATCTTCTCCTATACCAGTGGCTTAACCCTCTTACCTGACAGAAAGCTTCTAAAGAGCTAAGATTCCCTTTGAAATGTCTTTGTATCCCTCACAGCACCTGGTATCCATATAATTATTCTCTTGTCCAAAAAATGTGGTTCTAAGCATAAGTAATACATCATGGATTAAGGCAGAGAAGGACTCTGGTCATGTGGGTCTTCAGTTTTGGTAGTGAGACAGATAAAATAAAGAAGTAATTTAAAAAATATGTTATACAGCAGTCCCCTCTTATCTGAGGTTTTGCTTTCACAGTTTCAGTTACTTGTGGTCAACCGTGGTCCCAAAGCAGGTGAGCACAGTACAGCACAATAAGATATTTTGAGACAGAAAGAGAGAGACCACATAAACCAACTTTTATTACAACATACTGTTATAATTGTTCTGTTTTATTACTAGTTACTGTTGTTAATCTCTTACTGTGCCTAATTCATGAATTAAACTTTATTATAGGTATGTATGCATAGGAATAAACAGTATCTATAGGACTCAGTACTATCTTGGTTTCAGGCATCTACGGGGGTCTTTGAATGTATCACTCATGGATAAGGGGGGACTACTGTACATATGAACATAATCATTTATGTATGTATATGAGGGTACTTCAAAAAGTTCATCGAAAGATTTGTATTGTCTTTTAATTCCATTTTTTTACAAACTTTTTGAAGTACCTTTTTCTATATATCCATATATATAAATATAATTTCAAATAATGCTGAAAATGATCATAAAATATGGGGAAAGATGTTAGGCAGTGACTGGTTTGGAAGCATGCTGCTTTATATTGTCTGGCAGAGAAAATCCCAGAAGTTGATATTTAAGTCGGGACATTAGTGATAAGAAGAAACAAGCCATGTGAACATCTGGAGTCAAATGACCCAGGTAGATAAACACTGAATGCAGATTTCTAAGATGGCAAATGAGCTATGTCAAAAACAAGCCAGGGGGCCTAGCAGGGACTGAAAGAAGGAATAAAAGCCATAGAATGTGTTGGGTCACATAAAGACTTGTAGAACATATATGGAGTTTGGGTTTTATTTCAGGTACAATTAGAAATCTTTGAAAGGTTTTACATACCTAGAAGTTACTTGATTTTTTAAAATTTATTGATTGCTTGAATGGTCATACACATTAGGCCTCAGAAACAAAAATTTAAGAGAATAAAATTTACCAAAAAATTATGTTCTAGTTTTGAGTTAAATACTCAAGCAAGGCCCTAACAATTGTGGAAAATTATAGCATAATAACAGAATTGGCTTAACACCATTTTTTCAGAATTGTCCCTTACAGCAGATGTTATCTGTCAATATTACCTTCTTTCTACAAACATGTCTTTTATGTAAACAACATCTGCAGGTTTGCATGATGAAATTGAAATAAAAGCCTGCTGGAAAACCATTGGCAATCGTGTTTCTCTCTTTGAGTGAATGTCACAAAAAATAAGCTTCATGACTCCAAGTCTTTAAAGAGAAAGTTGGCTAATCAGAAGAGCAGCAGCTGACTGGGAAGTACTTTTAAAGGGAAATCTTGTGTATGTAAGCACCTATTTTGCAAATGAAGCATGTGAAGCCATATATATATAGAAAGCAGAACTCTTAATTGATGGTTATTAAACATCTCATGGGCAAAGTGGTAATGAATTACCCCAATTTTTTGCTTCAACAATTGTTTTGATCTGCATTTTTAGCACTGGATAATGGAGTAAAATAGCTTAAAATAATGAAACAACAACAACAATAACTATAGCTAATATTTATGGTACTCATAAAATGTGCCAAGTGCCATGGAAAATATTTTGCAGGTATTTGCTTGTTTAATCATCAAAAAGCCCTGAGATCTGTTACCATTAATAAAACCCTTTTTAATGGATGAAGAATTTGAGGGTCAGAGAGATGAAGCAACTTACCCAGGGCCCTGGGGCTGCTGAGCTTTGGAGCCACAGCTCAACCCTCCCATTCTCAACTGAAAGAACAGGTCGAAGCATCTTGCTTGCAGCCAATAAAGACCCTTTGTCCACAGATGTTAATATCACATGCTTCAGTTTCATGCTTGAGTGGTGCTACCCACCTATTTAACATCAGCAAAGCACCTATTAATTTATTCAGAAAATATTTGTTGAGCATAGACTATGTTCCAGGCAATGGGGCTACAAACAGAAACAAAACTGACTGATTTCCTGACTTCAAGACTTTCCATTCCAGTTGATTTCAGTCAGAGGGAAAAGGAGGACAGACATGTTAATAATGCCATGTCTAATAGGGCTGTGTAAGAAAATAAAACAGGGTGAGGAAATAGAAAGTGATAGAATGGAATAGGAGCTTCACTTTTAGACTGTGTGATCCTGGAAAGCCTTCTCTGACCATATTTCACCTGGAGACCATATACAAATCAGAATGCCACATGCACATGACACAAAGGGGAGACATTTGTACATGTATGAGGGTGTTGCTGTGCACCATTTCAGAAAAAATCCTTAGATGCAGAGTCTGAGTTTTCAAGTCACTGATTGTAAGGCAGGAGACATTTCACATTACAAGCAATCGCTTCACTTTTCACACAGACTCCTCCTGGGGTTTCTTTGCATGTTAAGTAAGCTCCCTTAGACTTTTGGGTGGTAAGTCATTTATAAAAAATAATTCCCCCTAAGTCTCCAGGGAATACATCACACAGCATGATAAGTATGTTTATGCTATATATTTGTGACATAATACTGACATCAGTGCAGGGGGTGTGATTATTCCAAATGAATTCTAGTCTACTCTTTCATGCCCTTGAACTTATGAGAAAAAAAGGATGCCAATATAAAGTTGCAAAAGCAAAGAATTAGTTTTACTCAGAAAAACACTAACTTTTTTT
Organism: Galeopterus variegatus; assembly: GCF_000696425.1. NCBI lineage: Eukaryota > Metazoa > Chordata > Mammalia > Dermoptera > Cynocephalidae > Galeopterus > Galeopterus variegatus. Next base: position 729,085 of record NW_007726409.1, on the reverse strand, counting down.
AAGGTATCAAAGCCAGTTTCCTACTGTAATTCATTAAATGTGCTTATTTTGCAATCAATTGTAAATGACTATGGGCTATTTTTTATAGATAAATTCCTCATTAAAATTAATGTCAATCTAAGCTTCAAACTGTAACTATTATAAAACTCCTAATTGATATATGTAGCCAATGCCTCTCTATGGGCATAATCAATTTGCTACAGCTGTATTTTACTGACTTCTGGCTACACATGGGAGCATTTTCTTCTCCTCCAAGGAGGGTGCATCTCTGTGCAGATACCCAAAAGCAGACCTAAGGCACAAGGGCACTTGCCATTTAATTTAGATTTCCTGTGTCATTCCTAACATACAGCACCAATGTCAGATGATGCTGTTAGTACACAGGTCCCAAGGGTCACGAGCTATGAAAAGCCAATTGCTGCACTTAAAAGCTAGCTTGTCAGAAAGCTTGGTGTTCTAGACACCCTGGCTCCAGCTCCATCTACAAAACCTTAAGTGCCACTTGCTAAAAGTATGGGAAAATCATCTCCTGCCTTTACCCGTACAGAGTATCATGACATATTTTACAATATCACACACGCCAAACACTGGAACCAGGCACGGAGCTAGTGTTTTGCATTCAAATATTCCTAAGTCTTCAAAGAAAAGTAGCTTACCTGAATAATGAGGGAAAGCTGCTCCCATGCAAGAGGGGCACATGAGTATTGATTCACCAGAACCAAAAACAGGACCACATCTACTAAATAATTCTGTAAAAATACATCTAAATTTCATTGACAGAATTTTGCTTTATATATAACATTTCTAAGTATGTGGATTAGCTTGGAGTATCTCAGTGTACAGGAAAAAAAAAATTGAAGTGTGTATTTGGAATCTAAAATCCCAAAAGAAAAAAAAATGATATCCATTTTTTGCTATATTTAAAATATGAAATAAAATTTGCTCTAGCTGTAAAATTCCAAAATAATCAAAAAGCTGCTAATGGCTAAAGAAAACTCAGTGAACGCACATGACCCCTCTGCAGGGATGGGTGATAAGAAAAGTTCATTTTAAAACCAGTGCAGATAAACATCTCAAAGATCAGATTTTCACATGAGCACTAAGCAGCTCTTGAGTCTTCAGAGAAAAGACTGTCCTTTCAAGGCTACCAGCACTTCTTCCCATGTACCTTCAAGGCTTGGAAGCTGAGTGCCTTATGTTATCTGTGCAATTCCTGGCTAAGCTAGAAAACTCAAGGAAGTAAAGAACACTTAATGAGAATTGTTTTAACTTCACTCTCTATATCAAAGGTAACTTTGTGAATGGGCTTTGAGAGAATGACCCTAGAATGGAATGGACTGTGTCCTCCTTCACTTAACCTGAAAATATTACCATGATATTCTCTCTCTCTCTCTCTCTCTCTCTCTCTCTCTCTGTTACTCTCTCATTCATTTTCCCTTGAGCATTTTGGTTAGCTTCAGATGACTAGATGACCGTTCCTTAATTATCTATTACATTTTAAATGATGTTGTAGATCCTCTGTCAGTTCTGGGTTATTCTCCAGGGTGGGAAGCCTTCCCTATAGACTAGACAGAAGGACAGCTCTATCCCAACATATTGATTGTGCCATATTTGTTTACTGATACCCTAAAATCTAACCTTGTGAAGTTTAAACTTCTCTGTCAAGGGAAACTTCATTTTGTACAATGTATTTACTTTTTTATAAAATGTATAATTCTTTTTTTTTTTTTTCCTTTTTGTCTTTTTTTTTTACTGACCGGTAACGGGATCACAACCCTCGGTGTCATGCCTGTACCAGGGACCGGCAACGGGATCGCGACCCTTGGTGTTGCGCCCGCACCACGCTCAGCCAGTGAGCGGGAACCGGTCTCCACATGGGATCTGAACCCTCGGCGGGAGCATAGCCACGCTCCCAACAGCGTACTCTCAAGTGCGCCACCGGGCCGGCCCAAAATGTATAATTCTGATTCATTACAAAAGCAATGTAACATTAAAGAAAGTTTGGAAAATGAAAAGACAAAGAACAGTCACAATTGTATAGTACTTTGTAACAAATAGCAAGAAAACATGATTTTACAGACTTCAGCTATTTTTCTTAATTCTGGGGCAACATTTGCATTTTTCTTTCAGCAAAATGATGCTTCTTTTCTGAAATTTTGTGTGATTATAACAAAAGATTTGGTAAAAGCTAAAAGAAATTTTATAAATCTATAAATTGTTCTTTGTAAAACTGTTCTGTCATGTGGCCAGAGATTTCATTTAGGTCTCTCATCACATGTCACTCTTGGAGAAGCTTCCTGTAAGCACCCTGAGCTTTCAGGTTTCTCGTTAAAATCCATATTCAAATTCAACAATGGTTTCTATATGATGGGGAACCACAGTTATTATTTTACCTAATAGCTCCCCAGAGACAAGACTGAGACACCAGAATCAGGGCAGATATAATTCCCGAGATCACCGTGTATCAGCACAAGTGTCGTTTACTCAGTCACCCATTCATCCATTCCACGGGCATTTTCTGAAGAGTTACTAGATGCCTGAGGATATACATATGAAAAGGATAATTTTCCTGTTCTTAAAGGTGAGTGGCCAGCACTGGTCAAAGATGAAAGAAAAGCCAGGCAGGAAGATGTGGCACCAGAAGTTAAATTAATCAAAAGGTGAAAATGTGATACCAAAATTAGCATATTTAAACACAATGTGTGAAAAATGTCCTTCACTGCTCAAGAAAATAAATAAATAAATAAGCCAAAGATCAGATCACTGCTAAACTTTCGGAAAAACAAATTTTATGCTAACAAAAGGAAAGTTTTATGGCCATTACAGCCACCCCCAAATTACGTTTGACTACTTGGTGAAGAAGTGAGTTTTTGCCAGTGGAGATAGACAGTTTTTAATTTTAATTTTAAAATAATTTTAAGGAAAGTATCAAGATAGTTGGAATAGATGGGTCAGTCATCCAAAATAATGGTTCTATGCCCTCTGACTTGGTGCAGTAAACCCAGAATACTTAGGAAAAAAAGTTCAACCAATGCATTATGGCAGCAGGAGACTTACCTCATTGTCTCCAGGAAACTGGGTGACTTTGGGAGGACCTGTGTAGTGGATTGAATTATGACCCCCCAAACTCCCTGAAGCTTGAATTATATCCCCCAAGTTTTATGTGTTAGAAAATTAGCCCTTGCTGTGTCTAACAGACAGGGAAATCCTATTATGGTAATTGAAAGGTGGAGCCTTGAAGAGGTGATTGGATTGTAGGACTGTGCAGTAGTGAATTGATTAAAAATGGTGGTCAGGGGCGTGGTTCTGAGGGCTTTGAAAGAAGAGGAGAGTCTGTCTTTCTCTCTCTCTCTGTTCTCTCACCTTCTACCATCTTGCAATGTGAGACCCCTGGGTCACTGTCACCACCACCAGATGGACCTAGGACTTCCCAGCCTCAGAAACTGTAAGCAATAAATTTCATTTTCTTTATAAATTACCCAGTTTCAGGTATTTTGTTATAAGCAACATAAACAGACTAATACAGTAATAATAGCAGTCAGGTATTCTGTCACAGCAACACAAAATGGATTAATACAGGCTGGTTGTACCAAATAGGTGCTGCTACTACTGTTGGTGGAGAATCAGGGCTTACGGTAAATAATGCTAGAAGGAAGAGGCAAGAAAATGTAGCAATAGAAATTGGGGAGAGGGTGATTGTCATCAACAACACTGTGCACTACACACAATATATAATCCTCATGACAACAGTATGAAATCCCTAGTATCATCCCCATGTCACAGTTGAGAACAATGAGCTCAGAGATGTTTAGTAACCAGCTTGAAGGCACACTGTTAGTGAACAGCAGTGTGGAAATTCAAACCAAGACTTACCTTATGCCAAAGTATGTGCTATTTTTATCTTATGATGGTCTGAGAAAGATTTTTGACCTAGTTCTCTGGGTGGTTATTAGAAGATTGCTCAAAACTCCAAGAATATAGAACTCTGAATGAAAGGAAAGTGGTGAGAGATTTCACCAGATGAAAAGGACATCAGTATCAAAGGTACACTTTTTGCTGTGATTATTGACAACAACTCTAACCTCTCTGACCATCCAGACATGGATAAAAGAACAAGGGTCATTCTACAGTGAATGTGAAGACAAAAATCCTCAACATGGACCATGGATCAGAATATGATGCAAACATTTAGAAGCAGTTTTTTTATTAAAACCAAACCAAAACAAAAAGTTAGATACTTTAGGAGCTTCCTCTTTACTACTAATGGCATCCTAGATGTTCTTAGGGTTTTAGGTTTTTTTTCTTTTATTTTGTTTTAATCCTGACCAATTTTTCCCACTGTCTAAACTACTGCTTACTGCATGGTAAAAGATCAGGAAAAAAAACTCAAAAATATGAGGTGTTGACTCCTATGAATCCTTTATGATTGTAAATTATTCATCTTTTTCTGACATATGACAAATAAAAGTTATAGATCCCTTTACATCTTGGTTCATATATAATGATATCTATTAATAGTCCAGTTTATGAAGGGAAATACATAAATTTTAAAAATCAAGAGTCACATATCAAAATAGTTAAACAACATGAAAAAATGTTCAATATCATTAACTGCTGAAGAAATGCAAATTAAAACCACAAAGAGATATCACTCCATGCTCATTGGAATGGCTAAAAATAAAATAGTGACAATATCAAGTACTACTGAGGGTGCAAAAGAACTGGAATCAGATCACTCCCACATTGCTGGTAGAAATGTAAAATGGTACAGCTACTCTGAAAAACTGTTTGGCCATTTCCTATAAAATTAAACACGAAAATTTTGAGGAACCTCCATGCTAATTCATGTTCCCACCAACAGTTTTCAGGGATCCCTTTTCTCCATGTCCTCACCAACACTTACATTTTCTTTTTGATAACAGCCATTCTAACAGGTGTGAGATTGTATCCCATTGTAGTTTTAATTTGCATTTCCCTGGTGAGTAGTGAAGTTGAACATTTTTTCACGTACTTATTGGTCATTTGTAGGTCTTCTTTGAGAAATGTCTATTCAGGTCTTTAGCCTACTTTTTCAGATTGAGTTGTTTGTTTTCTTGCTATTTAGTGTGTGAGTTTCTTATGTTTTTTGGTATTAGCCCCTTATCATAGGTCTATTTGGCAAATATATTTTTCCCATTGTGTAGGTTGTCTCTTTACTCTGTTGTTTCCTTTGCTTTGCAGAAGCTTTTGGGTTTGTTCTTGTAGCATTATTCACAATGACCAAGGTATGAATTAATCTACATGTCCATCACCAGATGAATAGATAAGGAAAATGTAGTATATATTATTTAGCCATAAAAAAGTAGGAAATCCTTCCATTGGTGACAACATGAATGAATCTAGAGGACATTATTATTTTTTTTTTTCCTTTTTTTGTCTTTTTTACTGACCGGTAACGGGATCGCAACCCTCGGTGTCGCACCCGTACCGGGGACCGGCAACGGGATCGCAACCCTCGGCGTTGCACCCGCACCGCACTCAGCCAGTGAGCAGGAACCGGTCTCCACATGGGATCCGAACCCTCGGCGGGAGCACCGCCACACTCCCAAGCGGTGCACTCTCCAGTGCACCGCCGGGCCGGCCCTAGAGGACATTATTTTAAGTGAAGAAAGCCAGGCACAGAAAGACAAATACCACATGATCTCATTCATATATATAATCTAAAAATGTTGATCTCAAAACTAGAGAGTAGAATGTTGGTTACCAGAAGCTCGGATGGTTGGTGGGGGAGAGGGTTGGGGTGATGTTGGTCAAAGGATAAAAAATTTCAGTTAGGTTAGGAGAAATAAGTTCAAGAGATCTATTGTACAACACAGTGACTATAGTTAATACCAATACATTGTATTTTTGAAAAATGAAAAAAGAGTGGATAAGTGTTCTCATCACAAAATGATAACAATGTGAGGTAATGCATATGTTATTTAGCTAGATTTAGTCAGTCCACATGATAAAGTACATGATAAATACATATAATTTTTAAAAGTTTTTTTTTTTAATAAAATAAATTAAAAAAACAACAACTAAACATGAAATTATCACATGGCTCAGCAATTGTACTCCTGGGTATTTATGCCAGAGAAATGAAAACATATATTCATTCAAAAACCTGTACACAAATGTTCATATCAGCTTCATTTGTGTTCCCAAAAACTGGAAACAGCACCGATGTCCTTCAGTGGATGAGTGACTAAACAAACTCTGGTACATCCATACCAGGGAATACTACTCATCAAGGAAAAGGGAAAAAACTAAAGATACATGCAACAACTGGATGAATCTCAGGGAATTATGCTGAGTGAACAAAGCCAATCTGAAAAGGTTACATACTGCATGATTCTATTTATGTAACATTCTTGAAATGGCAACACTGTAGAGATGGAGAACAGATTAGTGGTTGGGAGGAGTTAAGGCGGGAGGGGTATGAGGAGGGAAGTGGGCATGGCTGAGAAAGGGCACTACAGAGATCCTCCTGGTGATGGAAACGTTCTGCATCTTAACTTTGGTGTTGGATACATGACCAAACACATGATAAAATTACAAAGACCTGAATACATATACACACAAACACACATAATCACACACAGAGAAGACAGAAATGAATAAAGTACATGTAAAACTGGAAAATCTGAAAAGACTGATGGATTGCATCAACATCAACTTCCAGGTTGTGATATGGTACTCTAATGTTGCAAGATGTTACCATTAGGAAAAACAAGGTAACGCGTACACAGTACCTTGAAGTTTTATTTCTTACTATTATGTGTGAATCTAAAATTATATCAAAGTGAAAAGTTTAATTGAAAGAATAAAAATAATTGAAGAACCAAGTTGAATTTCATTTGCCTGGTTCATGTAATTTGCTGCTCTATTTCACTCTGCTACTCTAACTCCAGATAGAGGATCATCAAAGGTGATTGTAGAGATTAAAGGAGATGCTGCTTATGTTTTTAGCTCAATGACTTGCACATGGTACATATCCAATAAATATTCATAAATTCAATAAATAATTCAGTAAATTCCCTATCATTAAGGGAAACTAACTAATTCACATGCCTATGCTGTATGTCAAAAGTAGAGGTGATCTTTGTCACTCAGTGCCTTTTCTAACATAACCATCTGAGTGAGTGAACGTGCACAGGGTCCTTCTGGGCTGCATGCAGTTTAGAAAGCACTCATTCCTTTAAGTCTGTATTTTTGACACATAGAGGAAGAAAGAAGCACAAAAAAACTGGGCTACCTGGTAACTCAAGACAGTACTGGAACATTCTCATTCAGCCTCCTTTTCTCCTCTATCCCCTGAGGATATGCTATTTGACTTTATTTTTTCTTGGTAAGCAGGCAAGGAAGGGGAGGAGACACACAAGCAAGAGAAAAAAAATCTTTCTCTCACCATCTTAGGTCTTATTTTACCCTTAATTTCTGTCCTCTGGTGTAGCATTTTTTTTAAAGCTATGTTCCCTGCTGAGACGTTTACATGGCCAAGGCAAGCAAGGCGAGGCATGAAGGGAGAGAGCATCCCACTCATTCTCTCCGGCGTCTGTCGGTAGACGCTGCTGACATGGTAAGTCTACGCTTCCCTATATATTCACATTTCGTGTGTGTGCTTTGTAAAAGCACAAAATTAGAGTCATCTCACTCCTTTTGAAATGGCTCATTTCCCAAAAAGATTGAGAGAGGGAACAGTACAGAAAAATCATAATGAACCAGGAGTATAGCCAGACCCAAGGTGCAAGCTTGCTATTGTGGTTAACAGTGTCCTGCACATGCCCACAAAAAGGCCTCGCTGCCTGCCAAGTCTGCTTTCTCTGCAGGCACACCGACTGGAGATGAGTGCAGGAAACACTGGCACCGGGTAGGGTCTGCCTTCGCTTCCTCCTGCTCTTGAGGTGAGCATTTTCCCCAAGGCTTGGGAACCAGTGAATATGCCACACTGAAATGCAAAGCGCTGGGCAGAGCTGACATTTTTATCAACCCAAATTCCTAAATGAGTTCTTTGGGAAGATAGTGAGCACATAAAGCAGGCAGTCACCTTCAAAATTGCGTTCTTCATTATGCTGCTGTACAGCATGTTATGGAAAGTGACAGTAAAGGGGCTCTGAATTTACTAAGAATGAAAAGTCTGCTTTGGCACTGTCCCAGGTCAAAAAAGGGTACAGCATATGCAAAGCACACATGTAATTTAGTCTTTGACCTTTACCTGCCCAGCACCCACTTCATGGGCACAAATACTCCTTTGCTGGACACTGTGTTAGATGCTGAAGATATTGGGGTGGAGGGGGGCAGACTCAGTTCCAGTCCTCAAGGGGGCCAATGCTCCTTGGGGAGTTGGGGTGAAAGGTCATGAAGACTGACACATACTAGATCTGGGAGAACTGGCCAGGACACCTAAATCTTTCCAAGTCAAAAAGGACTTCCCAAAGGGGACGCTAAGACCAGAAAGGCATGAAGGAATAAGCTAGAAAAGGCTAACTAAGGGAGAAAGTTGAATAGAGAAGGAGAGAAAAGATAGGGAAAATACCACGCAGAGTAAAAATTTAAGTGTCCCAGAGCAGTGCTTCTCAGCACAGGAATATTTTGCCCCACCCCCGACACCCAGGACATTTGGCAATTGCTGAAGACATTTTTGGTTGCCTCAACAGTGGTGGATTGGAGGTGAGTTAGAAGCCAGAGATGCTGCAAAATATCTTGCAGTGTACAGGACAGCTCCACCACAAAGAATTTTCCAGCACAAAGATGGATAGTGCCAAAGGTGAAAAACTCTGGCCTAGGAAGAAGACTTTGAGCAGGGTCTATCTCTGATCCCAAACCATTTGGCTACCCCTTTATTCTTGGTTCTGAAAGAAGGTTAAAAAATGAATTCCATGTACCAATTCTGCATATTTGGTTATTATTCTCATTCAATGTTTAAAAACTCTTCCTTTGTTTTTTAGTGGATGAAGAGGTAGAGCAAGGGGGAGACAGTAGCAGGAGGAGGTGGTAAAACACACGTACATGTACTGAGATTTTGAAAGCCCTTTACAGTAGCAATGTTTCCTCTCTTTATCTTGCACTTTCTACCATTGTTTGCTTCCATTACCTCTTGCTTCTCAGGCCAAGCTATTGCTTTCTGTCTTTTCTTTTCAGAAAACATCAAAATTGATCAATGGAAATTTTGCAGATTACTAAAATAGATTAAAATAGGATTATCCAAATAAGGCAAGTTGAGGTAAAGATCCTAACATGTTCTTTGAATATTGAGATTATTTTGGTTACATTATCTGCAATAAGACACTAATAAATAGGTTCTGGCTTATAACTCAGCTCTCATCAATATTAATATAAGAATAAAAATGTGTCATAAAGATTTTGATTCCACTAAGAACGTTTCTCGGGAAACACTGACAGTGAAAAGCAGTGACATGTCTGGTTTGGGCACTAAGATGTGATATAAAATCCCCCTTTCTCATTTCCTATCTTGACAATCCATACAACCCTTAAACAAAGGGGGTGAAATCACTTTTGGAAAATCTTCTTACAAAGTGTGAATATTTAATATCCAGGCGCATGGTCAGTTAATGTATTTTAGCGTGCACGAAGGAATTTGCTGAATGCTGACAGCATCGAGTAACACTTGATTTTGCTATTGCATATTTATGAAATTAATGACATAACACTTACCATCCCTCCTAACTTCAACTATGGATGATGCTATTTGATCCTGTGGAAGCACATGGTCATTAAGCCCAGAATTAAATGTAAGAGTAATCTCAAATTTTGAGATGGTTACAAAGAAAGATGAATATGAGAGACCAAATTGTACATTAAATATCAGAGCTTAGTGAGAACAAAGTAAAACAAACAAGAAAAATAAGCCTGGTATTTTTCCCCAACATACTAGCTAAGTTTTGTTTTTATAGAAGTGTCCCAGGCTTACTTATATGTCAAGGGCTTACCAAATCCCAGATCTTGTCAAGTCCGTGTTCCATCTCCAGACTAATACATCTACATCTACCGTAAATTCCATGACTCATTGTAAATATCTGATATAAAAATTCATGTATGTTAGAAATAGAAAGGAAATAAAGAAAGGCTCCTTAATAGTCTGCCCATGTTTTGTTAGCTAGAAAGAAATATCTTAATACACTATTATTAAAAATATTAAAATAGATTATGGATCATGATTCTTCACTGTGGATAAATGTAACAACATCATTAACAATTATGGCAACAAGTAAATATAATATGGTAGCCATTTCAAAATATTACATGCCTTTCTTATTTGCAAAATCTAATTTCATTTTATAGGTTCATGCTTTCATATTCAGGGAGTAATCTAAAGGGTCTGTATGTCCTACAAATGAAGTTCAAAATATTTTTCAAAATAAAACATCAGATAAAGAGTTGAACATCTGTGAAAAATCATTTGGGGTTGGAACATACATAAAACCAACCTTCTTATCATAGGGGCCCCTGAATAAAAATTTTACACTCTAAAATGTTCAAGTAAAGGAGTATTTTAGTAGTTCAGAACCAAAAAAAATATGCTTATTACCCTGGATCAGAGATGCTCAATAAAATTCATCCAACAGATTGGTTGTGACCTCCTGATGGATAGGAAGATCTGCTGAGGCCACATGTTGCCCAGAGTAGGATTTCTTGTCAATGTCTGCTATGAGCATGGAAGTCGGATACTATGGTATGAACATCTCATAATTGCTTTCTCACCTCTAAATAATTTGTAGTGATTAAAATGGCAAAGTTCTGAAAAAGGGCCTCTAGAACCTTTCTTTAATTAAAATACTTGTGAATTTATCTATGCATGGGCATAGAACAGATTAAATTTGGGGGTATTACATAAGATATACATAAGATATATTTGTTGGCTACATTTAGTTGGTCACATGAATTGTAAGGATTGCAGAAAAAATAATATTTTGAATTTTAATGCAGAGCACACATCGTACTTCTTCAAACATGCCACAGCCTGTACTGATTGGGAATTTATGTCCTATCATGAGGCAAGATTTTAAGGAGATATTTTTGTTTTTTCTATAGGCAGAATTTTATGATACATTGTTAATGCCATAGAACTTGCCCTGGTCTTCCAAGATGTAATTAAAGCATATTAATAAATATTATGCCTGGAAAAAAGTAAGGCAACATGGCAGTAACCCTTTGGAAATGCAGCCAGGAAGGTCTAAAATAAAGTGTGAAAGGGAAAAAGCAGTAAGGGGATGCAGACCATATGAACAGCAAGAGCTATGGAAGAGTCTTTGATCAAAAGTGACTTGGTAGAAGGGTTTTACCTATTCCAATAAAATTTCCACTGGAGCCAAAGCCAATGCTTTAGTTGCACCTTTGGTGAGAATTGTGGCTTAAGAAAACTGGATAACTGAGTCTGGTGTTAAATAATACAGGCCATTTTGGGCCTACATTTTTTACTTCCTGTAATTTCTTATTTGTTTGGGAGAGAATGTGACTTGGTAGTAAAAGCTGACCTTGGATAGCATTAAAAACATTTAACTAGAAAAAAAAAAGAAAGAAAGATAAAAGAAAACTGGATAAAGCAGGAGGAAACTCAGTGAGGAGATAGAAAGAAGACATCTTCTGATCTGTCCTACACAATTCTGCAGACAGGACCAATCTTTACCTGGAAACCCACTAGAACTTTGAGCTTTTCTCTGGGACTGATTCTGGAGACTATATTGTACTATGTATGCAGTACATAAACATACATCTGTCCATTTACATACACCTTGTATAAAACTTCCATTTAAGCTGTGTTTATTTCCTTATTATGGTGAAGGTGCGTAAATCTCAATTATTTGTTAAAAAAAAACAAAAGCAGTTATTCTTAAAAGTTTTGTGCACGTGTATGCCTATTTTAAAAAATGAAGCTTGTAATTTCCTTACTGAATTAGCACAAGGTTTAATATTTAAACTGTTTACTAAATCCTAGGAAAGTAATAATGCTAAATAATGATTCATTAAATCACCTGTTCCTGCATCTTGTGCTACTAATACGTTTTATTTGGGAGAGTGTGGAAAGTGAATAAACTGTTAGACTGTCTCTACTTTAATATTTTTTATATCATTACAAACTAACCTTTTTCGCTGAACGACTAATCTAGCTATTACAGAGATCCAGCGGTCCCCGGACTCTAGCAAGAACAATGTGGCAAATGATCGAGGTGGTGCCGAGCAGGCTGATGACTTTATACGCTGCGTCCCGGCTCGGTGACCCACAAATCTCCTTTGATATGCCAGGCAGGAGAAAGAGCTTGAAAGGCTCAGGAGGAGAAGGGCCCGATGAAGCCATCATGTGACAGGAATCCTAAGACGGCTGCGGAGAGAAGAAAAGCGCGAGCGGGAAGGAGAGCGGGGCAGCGGGCGGCGCGCGGGCGCGGCTGATAGAGACGTCGCAGCCGCCCGAGTGACCCGCGCGCCCAGCGGCCCGGGCGGCGCGGACCAGGCAGGGCCGGGGAGGCAATCTTCGCTAAATTAACGAAATCTCCATGGAAATTAGCATGAAACATTTTCTAATCTCCCGCTTTTCACTGCCGACAAGGGTCACTGGTTTAGCTTTCCTCTTATTTTATGATTCCCTAGTCGCTTCCCCGGCTCCTGCACAACCTTCCATTCTGCTGTGGGTGTCAATCCGTCCATATCGCCGCCTTCCTGGAGTTCTTAACCCTTTTAGACTATCTTCCCTGAAAAAAAAAGGGGGGGGGGGTATCATTATATTGCTGCAGTCACTGTTGTTACCACTACTGCTCCCACTACCATTACTTCCATGCCACCACTACTGGTCGCAATGCCACTGCTACCACCACCACCACCACCACCACACCAGCAGACGGGGCCCGAGAGAGCAGCCCCAGCCCTTTCTAATCCCCGGGCAGTACAGTCACGACCTTGCACTGCTTTCATTTCCAAATCCAGCTGTCAGGTGGGCGAGCGAGGCAGCTGCTCGCTCCCTTACCCGTGTCATTACAGTGTTTGGACGGTTCCTCTCTGTGGCCGTGATCGTCTAACAGCGTGGAATGCCACCCGGACAAGGAGGGGCACAGCTCGCAGCAGTATTTTTTTGTGTGTGTGGGGGGGGGTGGGGGGTGTGCAGGGAGGGCACAGCTCGCAGCAGCATGGTGTGTGTGTGTGTGTGTGTGTGTGTGTGTGTGTGTGTGTGTGTGTGTGTGTGTGCGGGGAGGGCACAGCGCGCGGCAGCGTGGTGTGTGTGTGTGTGTGTGTGTGCGGGGAGGGCACAGCGCGCGGCAGCGTGGTGTGTGTGTGTGTGTGTGTGTGCGGGGAGGGCACAGCGCGCGGCAGCGTGGTGTGTGTGTGTGTGTGTGTGTGCAGGGAGGGCACAGCTCGCAGCAGCATGGTGTGTGTGTGTGTGTGTGTGTGTGTGTGTGTGTGTGTGTGTGTGTGTGCATGTCTGTGTGCTCCGAGCCCTCTTAGTTCAGTAAAACAGGGATATTACACTGAGCCCAATGAGGACACTATGGAATGTGGCAGAAGTGATTTTTTTCTCAAGAGATGCCCAGAAAAAGACTACCAGCATTTAAAGTAAGACCCTGCAACAATTAAAAAATATTAACGTAAACTATCAAGATGTGAAAATTACTTATTTACATCTGTTATTCATTAAATACATCTACAAATGGAGACTTTGAACATCAGGACTCAACTTCCATAAAATAAATTTTAAAAAGAAATAAGTAACATGCACTGTGTGCTTGCAGTGCTAGATAGCTGTACAGACACTAACCATTTAATCCGGACAGCATCTCAATTTTGGTGAGTTCTTTGAAGTCAGGGCTCTACTGCCTTTGATTCATCCCTGTGTTGCTAGTTTCTCTAATAGCTCCTAACACATGGTAGAAGCCTCTTGTCACTATCAAATGCCTCTGAGTTCCATCTTTTGAACTCAGAGCCACATAGATCATATTTCATCTTCTCAAGAATTTTGTGAGGAAAAAAAAAGAGCTCTGCAAGTTAAGCATTGCTCTATTTTGTAGATGGGAAAACTGTTGAGAAAGTAAAGGAGCGTGCCACAGATCACACTTTCACTGGTCAGTGGTGATGAAATTTAAGGGTCTGATTCAATAGCCATACAATCTCTATTCTGTGAAAATGCAAATGGAAACCCAGAGAGGCGAGGGAATGTTTCCAAAGTAACATGACTAAAAACTAGCACAGCAAAGATGTAGACAGCCCTTGTGTCTGTGCCAACTCCACCACAGCTCAGGGAGGCAACCAAGTTGTCACCATAGAAGTTGTCATCCAATTTCAGGCTTAAATACAAAGGTATGAGAAGATCCAGCCTTAGTAATCTTCATCGTTATGTGAAGACATGTATGTACAGTCTTTGCCATTTTGTGTGTATGTGGAAATTTAGAGATCTCTGAACCTTTGTACCTGACTCAATATCATATTTCCAGACAATACAGGGTGTGTTGAAACAATATCTCAAATATAAAAGCTGTTCTCCTCAACAATTTTCAGACAAAGCCCAAATGAGAATAGTTACTAGATTAATTTGTCTATCAGCTCTCATTCTGTTATGAAAATTTTATTTTATTTTTTAGTGGAACATTAATTCAATAAATACTGATGTTACATGTAAATAAAATTTTATGAATCAAATTCTATTTCAGATGTACAGGAAAATTCATTATTTAAATAACGTTGCTGAATTATTTTATAAAAATTGAAATTTTGAATAGAAATGCATCTAATTTTAACCTGTTTGGTATCCCCAATTTCCTGTATATATGTATGTATGCTTGTATTTATAAATACATATGTGTGTGTAAGTTTATCTGTGATTAATGAAGTTTGATAGGATGAAGACGACAGTCTGTGAGCCAGGTAACAGGATGTACTGGAGGAAAGTCGGAGTTTGAATATTTTCTATCTAATGCAAATATGAAATAAAAAACAATGTATTTTATACATCTGTACTGTTGCTGATTGAGTGACAGGGTTGTTAATGAATATCCATCTCTTTCAGCCAAAGCCCTGAGTGAGGTTTCCTGCACTAATGATGTTAAAGAAACCTTGACATACTGAGATTTGGTCTGTAGCAAGAAAGCTTCCTCACAGTGCTAAGGCACATTTTTGGAATATTAACCCCTGTTGATGCAAAACGCCAGAATACTGAGTTCACAGGATGGCTAAACCCAGATTCCAAACACCCCTATACCTGCTGCTCTTGCCTCTTTTTCCAGCCACCCACATCCCAAGTCTCCCCTGTGACCATTGCTCTCAGCTCAACCATGAAAAAGTGTGGTGTGTGAGAGAGGATTTATGCTAACGTACTCAACTTGGCAATTAAAATGGCATTCAGAAACCAAAGGCCAGCATGAAATGCAATGTCTACATGATTGAAGCTAGCACGTAACTAGAAAAATGACTGCATTTCAAGTGAGGGTTTAATGCAAGAATTTAAGTATACCTGAGGACTTCTAGACAAATCTAAGTCAAAAATGTTTTATTGCAGAGGATATTCAAGGTACAATTCCCAAACAGGAAAGAAATATTTTTTAAAAAGTTTTAATGAAGAAAATGTAAATATGAGGGGGTTGTTATGAATGAGATTGTTGAGTGGATGTCACATGCATGTGTCCAGCGAACATCAATGACTGCCTGAGGAGCATGACAGTCATTACCCCATTCTACCATTTAACACAACTTTATTTTGTTTTCTGGTACCCAGCCATCCTTTGGGCAGACTCTTACTTTATGAAAGATGAGTCCCACCTTCAAGTGTGGATCTGAGTACTCTAAGGATATTTTTTTCTATTTCCAGATTGGTTAAAGATTGCATATTAAATCAAATTCTGGCTGAGATGATGGAAGTTGGGGAGAAGTTCTTCCATGCTTTTAAGAAGAAGTCAAGGCAGACCAGTTTCTCTCTCTCCATCAACAGGCATTTACAAAAAATCATGTACAAACCTGATAATTACCATCACAAGCCACCACAGCATCTAGATATAGGATCAAGTTAAATTCTACACAGAGTAAAGCATTAAGAAAGGAAGATTGTGGATCGTGATAGCACTAGGTCTGCACACCTCGAACCTCCTGTTAGGTCAGCTCGTGGTTCCACTTTCTTACTGTTTCAGCCAGTTCTGTAAGCACAACTAAAAGCATCCTAAATGATTACATGCTGAACTCTTCCAAAAAAGTCATACAATATGTTTACTAGTTGAGTCTGACATGCTCCTCTAATGTGGTTTTCCTATGTTTTTTAGTTTTATATCTTTTATTGGCTTTTTATGTGCCAATGCATTTGTCATATAATTTTCTCTAGAGATAATAGGTGGATAATCTGTCTTTCCTCTAACACAGTTAATGGAAGTTTTTTTTTTTTTTCCCTACTGATAGTTTGGGGAAGTATCTTTCAGAACCATAACTTGTTATATATGTAAACTTATAAATAAACATATTTATTAAAGTGCAACATATATATGGAAAGTTGCACAAATCATAAATGTGCAAATTAATGACTTTTCACAAGGAAAACATATTCATGTAACCACCACCCAGATCAAAAAATGAAGTTTTATTAATATGCCAGGAGCTCCCCTGTCTTTTCTTAGTCACTAATACACTCTCTTAGCTAAAAGTAGCCAATACTGTAATTACTAACATGCTGCTTATTTTTAAACTTCATATAAATGCAATCATACTGGATGTAGCCTTTTAAAAAATACAAAATATGTGTTCTAATTGTTTTTGATCTCTTTTAGTTAAATATTATGTTGTTGGTATTCATCTAGTATAGTTTATTTTAATTGTTATTTAGTATTTCATTGCATAAATATACCATTAATTGTTTATCAGTTCTACTGTCTTGGGATCAGGGTTATTGGTCTTATATGATTTGTTCCACTTTTTTTGTTTTTCTATTATTTGTGAGAGTTTGTATAAGTTATTGTTTTTTCCTTGAATGTTTGAAAGAAACTAATGATGAAGCTACCTGGTCCTAGAGTTTTGGGGGAGATAGCTTTTAATAGTATAGTTGATGTATTTAATAAATATAGAAAAAATATCAATGCTTTCAATAATTCTTTTGTCAGATTTGCAAAGATATATATGTTTGATTAGGAATTACAACTGTTCAAAATAATTGGCATAAAGATTTCATAATATTCTATTATCTTACTAATGTTTTTCTCCCATTCCAGATTTGGATCACTTGTCTTTTTTTGCTTTTTATCCCAGCAATCTAAAAAGAATGAGCTTTTAACTTTGTCATTTTCTCTATGGTGTAATTTTTTTACTCTGAGAAGATAATTCTGCTCTTAATCATTGCTTCCTTCCTTTTACTTCTTTTTTTGGTGGTAAAATTTTGCTCTTCTGTTTCTAACTTCTTCAGAGGACACTTAGATCAACTATTTCCAGACATTCGTCTTTTCTAATATAGTCTTTGCATGGCATAAACTTTCCCTTTTAATTTCCTAAAGTTTCTTTTTCTGTGTACGTATGTGCATCTATTTTATATATCTTATAGATATGATGTATAAAATCATATATAATATCTATATTTTTCATTTCTATGTGTATATATATGTATAATTGTTTGTTTTTTCTAATTTAATAACTATTACCAGAAATTTATCCAATCTTCTAAAAGTCATCTTTTTTTTAAGTTAGAGCATCTAATGTCTTCATATTTAATGTAATTTAATGTTACTACTGATATATTTGGATTTAAATTCCCCATCTTACTGTTTTTCCTAATTGTCAATGTATTTTTTCCTCCTCTTTCTATCTTCATTTGGTGAAGCAATCATTTTTTTTATTAGTCCATTATTAGCTTGTTAGTTATATATTCTTTTTATTTCTTTCATTTTTTATCATGGAGATAGCCACATTCATCCTTGACTTCAGTATCTGTTATAAATTTATCCTTACCACTTTCTAGAGAGTTTAAGGTCCTTCAGAAATGTATTATTGTTATTTAATATATTCAAAATCCATTTAAATATATGCATATATTTTATTCCATTAATATCTCATTTTGTTGCTCTTCATTCCTTCCTATGTTTATTTGTTTAATCTAAAATAATTGTTTTTCTGCCCAAAAAACCGTTTTAAAAGTTCTTTTAGTGTGTGCTGCTGGAAATAAATTCTCTCAAATGTGCATATGTGCCAAGATGTCTGTAACCTTCATTTCTATGACTATTTCTTTTGGATATAGAATTTGAGGTTAGTAGAACTTCAAAAGTCTCATTCAATTTTCTTCTCTTTCCCATCATGTCAATGTTAAATTCAACCATCAATTACTGTTGA
Organism: Galeopterus variegatus; assembly: GCF_000696425.1. Classification (NCBI taxonomy): domain Eukaryota; kingdom Metazoa; phylum Chordata; class Mammalia; order Dermoptera; family Cynocephalidae; genus Galeopterus; species Galeopterus variegatus. Next base: position 710,767 of record NW_007726409.1, on the reverse strand, counting down.
AATTTTGTAGTGTCACATTGTTCTTTATCTGCGTTTGAGAATTTTGTGTGTATTTTTGATCTTTAGTACTTAATTTTCCTGAGCTTACATATTGTTTTCTTTGTATTTATACCAATCTATGTTCATAACTTTTGAAATCTGTTGCTTGATCCTTTTCAAAAGCTCTAGAAAATTCTTGACCAATACCATTTCAAATACAGCTTTTGCACCTCCTCCCTTAAAGGTATTTTCAAATTGCGTTTTAATTTTCATTGCACAGCAAATATGCTTGTGCTCTTAGGTATTTTCCTGGGGTTTTTTTTTGGGGGGGGGGCTTCTGTGCTTTAGTGTGGATCTCTTCTAGTGGACTGTCTTTCTGTTAACAAATCTCACAGTTTTCTGTGTTTACTCTGCTATTAAATCTATGTATTCAGTTCTTAATTTTAGTTATTTTATTTTTCAATGCTAGGTTTTTACCTTTGATTTTTTTTTTCTTTTTTTAATTTCAGGCTTTTTGGTGAAATTATCCATTTGGCACCTACATTTCTGAACATATTAATCACTCTTATTTTAAAGTCTGTTTCTGATAGTATTAGTATCTGGATCCCTATAAGTCTATTTCTATTTTCTGGGGTTGTTGTTGTTGTTGTGGTTGTTGTTGCTTATAATCCTTTAGTCCTCTTAGGTCTGATAATTGTTGATTAAATGTCAATTCTCTAAAAAATATAGCAATTGTTTAAGATTTTGGCTACAATTAGCTCCCTCCAGAAAGCATTTTCTTTTGCTTTCTGCTAGACAGCCAGCAACAGTGAAGATCATCTGTAATCTAGCCTGGAATTGATTTAGCTCAAACCCACAGTAAGTCTTTGTGAGAGCTAACCTATTTCTGATGCACCTTTACACAGCACTATTCAACAGAAATATAATGTGAGCCATATATGTCATTTCAAATTATCTAATAGAAAATAAAAGGGGAAAGTAATTTTATTATTATTTTATTTATCCCAATATATCCATAATATTATTCCTTTAACATGTCCTCAATGTAAAATTTATTAATGAGATGTTTAGGTTTTTTTATTTTTTTGTTTTTTTCCTTTTTGTACTGTCTTCAAAATCTGGTGTGCATTTTATTTTTATAGCATATCTCAATTTAGACTAGCCACATTTCATATGCTCAACAGCCACACATAGCTAGTGAATACTGTATTGAGTGATGCAGCTCTTTCTCCTATGTTAAAGTGTGTAGTAGTCCTAACTGGAACTGTGAGGTATTTACCATGGCCCCTTTTCCTTGAAGGTCCTTGACTTCCCATTTTACCTTCTCAGCTTTGAGTGACTTCCATAATCTCTTCTTGGCTTCCCAGACTTTTAGCCGCTACTTTGTGCTGGGCTTCTTATGAATTAACAAACACTTCGATGGGGAAGGTGGAGCAGAATATTAAACACACAATTCTTTCTGACGTCTTGGCCTATCAAGTTTTGGCTACCTTGGTACCATGATACTTCAAGATTTTGTCTGCCCTGTCCAATAGGACTGCCAAAAGCTCAGCTCAAAGTCCCAGCCTCCTACCTGCTACTCTCCATTTAACTTTGTAGCTTCTTGGACCTGTGTCACTTACTAATTGGCAATTGACTTTAGTGGAAAAGCAGCATACAACATCAGGCTCACCTCCATGAACTTCCCTCTTCTTCTGGATCTTGGTGTCCATGTGCTGTCTGCTTTGATAGTTTTCCAATGTTTCAATGGAATTTTGTTGTTGTTGTTGTTGTTGTTGTTGTTGTTGTTTTTCATTTCCAGTGATTCTAGTTATTTAGGTTTGGTGTGCACCAAAGTAATATTTCACCACCTTTTATTCTACACTGCTGAATTTTGATATGTATCCTTTATGTCATGGTTAACAGAGTAAAAATTTTACACTGCATTAAAAAATGTGGCAGGTATTACTTCTAATGTTTGCAACTTGGAAAATTGTCATTCTTTCCATTTTTTCTTTTAAAAAGACAGAAACCCCTGGAGTAAGAAATACACATATCAGAGTACATGCCACAGAACTGATATTTATCAAAACAATCCACTTGTATGGACAGATGTTACACTCAATAATTCATTGTTGAAATGAGAACAAGTAAATTGCAAGGCTTAAGTCATATATGTTCTATATTAAGAATGATGCATTATCTTGTTCTTTCTTCATTAGGGAGAGAACAATTTACCAGACAGGAAAAGCCTCAAGCTAAAGGAAATCAGCAAAAATTAACTCAAAACTGAAGAAAAAAAGCCAGAAGTGCAATCTCAATGACCAATACCTAGAATTCCTCAAGAAAAAATCAAGAAAAATATCTAAAATAGACACAATTTATAGAAAACATTTCTAAGCAGAAAAGAAACTTAGAATTCTATTAGGACGTGCTATCTCAATGCTATAAAATATGAAAAAGTTCTATTTAATCCATATGTGAGTCAGTACATGGTTTTAAATAGACAGAAGATAGATGGAAGAAAAATAAGCCAACATGGCCAGTATAAAATGTTTTCTTATTGACTGCAGTGATTTTAATTTCTAGACCAGGAAATAACTGCCTGGAATGAGTAGCTACTTATATTCATTAATTATCTTCTAGTGTGTTAAAAAGCCTATACATCAATATGTTGTTTCTTCCTAAGATCAAATTTTCTCATTTCACTTGGTTGTCTGGTTACTACCACACTAAGAACAGCTGATGGACACTCAAATGCCTAGAAAATATTTATCTGGTCACCAGACTATTCCTAAACCATTCCTATTCATTCCACTTCGATTTATTCTGCCAAACTGGTGAACCTCGTATGTAAGGTCACCTAACACTGCAAGTGAAGGTCTTGATGATGAAACATTCACAGAGATACATAGGCTGTGCTCAAAGAATGGTTGAGCCATGGTTAAGGGCAGACAGAAGAACAGGTATGCCTACAGAGAAAAGAGCATGGGTCCCTCCAGCTTCACCTGTTATGGTCCAAAATGCAATGACTATTGCCTTTTTGATAGACCACGTAATATTTAACAGTGTTCTAAAACCATTCCCTGTCCTTCTGTCCATGCTCATCTTTCATATCTCTGCTCACTGCCCCACTGCACTGTAATTCTTTCTGTTTCTCTAATGTATTCAATTCTTACTTGACACTGCATTTTCACCCATACTGTTCTCTTCTCTAAGCCCCCAATCCCATCAAGTGGGTAAGTCCTACACATCCCAAAAGCCCCAGCTCCAAGTTCGTTTCTCTAGGGATACATTCTCAGACCCTCTGGATCACACTTAATACCCTTGCTATCATATTTGTAATTATTTGTTTAAAGATTCTCTTTCATTGACCAGCCAGGACAAGGATCACATCTGTGTTGCCTAGAGTTTTCTTGCCAGTGCCTACTGTAGTACTTGTGTCAAAGTACATAACCTTTCACCTCATAGAAAGAAAAGGAAATCAGTGAAAAAAAATCCTCAGTATTCTGTGAATTTTGTAAATTATCTTTTGCAAGAAACATATTTTGATTTTAAAATAAATAAACCTAGACAAAAATTCAAAGCTGGCAAGACCACTGACAGGGTTCCCACGGACCCACATATGAGTAAGGAACCACAGTCAACAGAAAAAAGGAGCCACTGAGAAGCTGGAGAGTTCATGGCCCATCCAATGGGAAGTGTCTGGAGTGTGAATTGGGAGAGACGGGCCCACCAGGGGAACAATGGGGCACAGCATGGACAGTTGACCTGCCCCCCATCAGCACAGGCCCCCTCACTGGAGCCTGGTCAAGAATACAGAACTGCACAGGGTGCAGTTTAATGAAAAGTCTCAGGCCCAGACCAGAGTTTCCACACAACCCAGTCGTGTTGGACCTCACAAGACCCAGGAATGATTACAAGCTCAACAATTAAAACCCAAGCTGCACAAAAAGCCTTTCCCAGAGAATCAGCAGCAAAGCAGCAATTTAGCTCAATCAAAGGGCTCAAGTGCTGGTCCCCACAGGAAGTTCCCCTATTTTTGAAGTAACTGAAAGACAATAAATTAGTTCCAGTGTAGACTTTGAGTGGTGGGGGTGGGTAATAATCCAACACAGAAGTGAAAGTAAACACAAAACATCCACAGATCAGAGACAAAGTTGTAATATTAGCCAGTAAATGTCTAACACCACCAAGGAATACCGATAAAACCTGAAAGAGCCAGAAGCCCCCTGGGCTTCTAAACCAGAGTGGGGGGGGCATGATGGCCTCAGTCACAGCCACTGACATCTGCATTCAGCCTAGAGATGACCAATCCACCTCTGGAAGCTTTCTCAGAATTTCCATTTAAGTCTCATTGGCCAGAGCTGTGTCACAAGCCCACTTCTGAACCAATTACTGGCAACAGGGTCATAGAAACACCAATGTTTATGTTAGACAAATCAGCATTTTCTTCTTTGCTTTGGAGAGGGGCCCAGCTTCTCTTGAAGTAGACAGGCACCATGAAGAGGATGAGGGTCAAGGAGAAGATGTCAGTGGGCAATGAACGGTGCTTGCCATATTTATTTCCAATATATTTTTTAAAAGATTAGGTGTCTTAGTCCATTTTGTGTTGCTAAAATAGAATACCACAGACTGGGTAATTTATTTCAAAAAAAGAAATTTACTTCTTATAGTTCCAGAGGCTGTGAAGTTCAAGGTTAAGGGGCCCACATCTGATGAGGGCCTTCTTGCTGCATCACCTTATGGTGGAAAATGAAAGGGCAAGAGAGAGAGCAAGAGATGGCCAAAGATGCTCTACAGAAACCTTCTCCTACTGTCACAACATTAATCCATTCATGAGGGCAGATCCTCAAGGCCTAATCACCTCTTAACAGTCCAACCTCTTAATACCATCACAATGGTAATTAAATTTCAACACGAGTTTTGGAGGGGCCATTCAAACCATAGCATCAGGTGATCATGTAATCGAGATTTAAAAGGGGAAATGTTAATTATTTTTGACTTTTGTCAAATTTTACATAAAGCTTTAATGATAATGTTTCAACTTTCCTCTGAAGTCTTAATTGCTTATACAATGCATTCAATTGCTAAATATTTTCTGAGATCAAACATTATTTAATTATTAGAACTCAAAACTGTATTGGTTAAATAATGTGAAATAAATGCAGGTTTTTTTGGTCATTTCTCACTCAACAGCTACTTCTGGGATTCTTTTTTTTTTTTTTTGGAGGGGCATAAGTACATATATTTGGGTCATAAGTATAGATAGCTATTTTTAATACCTCAATAAGTTTTCCAGTGGGATTATTTCCTAATATCTTCATAGTCTATTAATACCATTCTCAGTCTGAGGCCCTAGAAAGGATCCAAACACCTCAGTAACAATTATATAACTAGTAAATGGAGAAGCAAAATAAATTAATACTTTTTTCTAAAAATTTATTTTTATTGTATATATTTAAGGTGTAAGACATGACTTTTATTTTTAGTTATTTTTAATTTTTTAATTTTTTAAACTTTATCATTATACAATGTAATCAATTTTCATGGCCCTTTCCCTCCTGATTCTCTGAATTTACACCCCTGGCAACCTCAGTTCTGTTCTCTTAAAAAGTTCAACTAATAATTGTGATTGTTGTATCTTTTTTTGTTGTATATTTGTTTATTTATTTTTTATTAGCTCCCACATATTAGTGAGAACATGTGGAATTTCTCTTTCTGTGCCTGGCTTATTTCACTTAACATAATTTTCTTCAAGCTTATCCATGTTGCTGTGAACGGCACAAAAAATATTTCATTCTTTTTTATAGCAGAGTAGTACCACTGTGTAAATATAACACATTTTCCTTATTTGCATATCTGATGATGAGCATTTCAGCTGGTTCCAACTCTAGGCTATTGTAAATAGAACTGCAATAAACATAGGAGTACAGGTGTCCCTTGGACATGATGATTTCCATTCTTTTGGGTATATACCTAGCAATGGGATTGCTGGGATATTACACTTCTATATGTAGCTGTTTGAGGAAGCTCCATAACATTTTTCATAATGGCTGAACCATTTTATGGTCACACTAACAGTATAGGAAGGTTCCCCTTTCTCCACATCCTTGGCAGTATTTCTTGTTCTCAACTTTTTGGTAACAGCCAGCCTAACTGGAAAGAGATGACATCTCAATATGGTTTTGATTTGCAATTCTCAGATGCTGAGAGATGTTGAGCATTTTTTCATGTGTCTGTTGGCCATTCTTATACCTTCCTTTGAGGAATACCTATTCAGCTCCTTTTCCCATTTTTTAATTGGATTACTTGTTTGTTTACTGTTAAGTGGTTTGAGTTCCTTGTATATTCTGGATATTAACCAGCATTGAATAGATCATCTAGGGTAAAAAACAGCACATAAACATAAGATCTAAACAACAGTTTAGACCAATTGGACTTGGCTGATATCTATAGAATATTTAATACAACTGCAGAATTTATGTTCTTTTCATCAGTGCATGGAACATTCTCAAGGATAGACCACATGTTACCTCACAAATCAACTCTCAAAAAATTTCAAAAAATTGTAATTGTTTTATGTATTTTTTCAGACTACAATGGATTAAAACTAGAAATCAATAATGAATGAAACTATGGAAACTATACAAATACAGGGATATTAAATAACATTCTACTGAATGACATTTGAGTCTAAGAAGAAATTAAGCAGGAAATCAAAAAAATTATTGAAACTAATGAAAATAATGACACATCGTACCAAAACCTCTGGGATACTGCAAAAGCAGTCTTAAGAGGGAAGTTTATAGCAATAAATGCTTACATCAGAAGAATAGAAAGATTGAAAATAAACAACCTAACACTTCACCTCAAAGAACAAGAAAAACAAGAACAATCCAACCCCAAAGTTAGTAAGGAGAAATAAATAATTAAGATCAGAGCAGAACCAAATGAAATAGAACACCCCCCCAATACAAAAGATCAATGAAACAAAACATCAGTTTTTTGAGAAGATAAACAATATAGACAAGCCATTAGCCAGGCTGACTAAAAAAAGAAGAGAGAAGACACAAATAACAAAAATTAGAAATGAAAAAAGAGACATTACAACCAATACCACTGAAATACAAAGAGTCATTAAAGACTATTATAAAAAACTATATGCCAACAAATTTGAAAACCTGGAGGAAATGGACAAATTTCTGGGCACATATAAACTTCAAAGACTGAGCCAAGAAGATATAGAAAACATGAACAGACCAATAACAAGCAATGAGATTTAAGCTGTAATCAGCAGTCTCCCAACAAAGGAAAGCCCCAGACTGGATGGTTTTACTGCTGAATTCTGCCAGATATTTAAAGAGGAATTAATATCAATTATTTCAAACTATTCCAAAAAATTGAAACAAAGGCCATTCCCCCAAACTCATTCTATGAGGCAAACATCACCCTGATATCAAAACCAGAGAAAGATGTAACAAAAAAAGAAAATTGCAGGCCAATGGCTTTGATGAATATAGAAGCAAAAATCCTCAATAAAATATTAACAAATAGAATGCAGCAACACATTCAAAAAATTATACACCATGAGCAAGTGAGATTCATCCCAGGGATGCAAGTATAGTTCAACATACACAAAACAATAATTGTGGTACACCACATCAACAAAATCAAAGACAAAAACAGTATGATTATCTCAACAGATGCTGTAAAAGTGTTCAACAAAATTCAACATCCCTTTATGATGAAAACTCTCAGAAAATTATTTATGGAAGGAAAGTATCTCAACACAATTAAAGCCATATATGACAAACCCACTGCCAAAGCAAAAGTTGAAAGCTTTTCCTTAAGAATGAGAAAAAGACAAGGATGCCCAGTCTAACCACGCCTATTCAACAAAATATTGGAAATACTAGCCAGAACAATTAGGGAAGAGAAAGAAATAAAGGGCATCGAGATTGGAAAATATGAAGTCACGTTGTCCCTGTTTGCAGATGACATGATCCTACATATGGAGAAGCCTAAAGTCTCCACAAAAAAACTCTTGTAATTGATAAACGATTTCAGGAAATTTGCAGGATACAAAATCAACACACAAAAATCAGCAGCTTTTTAATACTCTAACAATGAACTAGCAGAAAAAGAAATCAAGGAAGCTAGCCCATTTACAATAGTCACCAAATAAATAAATAAATAAAATAACATAGGAATAAAGTTAACCAAGGATGTGAAAGACATCTATGATGAGAACTACAAATTACTGTTGGGAGTAATTAAAGAGGACACAAGAAGATGGAAAGATATTCCATGCTCTTAGATGGGAAGAATTAACATTCTGAAAATGTCTGTTCTCCCCAAAGTGATCTATAGATTCAAAACAAACTCCATCAAAATACCAATGACATTGTTCACGGAAATGGGAAAAAAATGATCCTAGCATTCATATGGAACAAAAAAAGCAATCCTGAGCAAAAAAAAAA
>NW_007726409.1:697787-702316 GCF_000696425.1 Galeopterus variegatus | reverse complement strand
AGATAGGAGGGTTGGCCAGTTAGTTCAGTTGGTTAAAGCACAGCCTTTTAACCCCAAGGTCATGGGTTTGGTTCCCGGTACAAGCCAGCCACCAAAAAAAAAAAAAAAAAAAAAAAAAAAAAAAAACTCACAGAGTTGATAAACAATTTCAAGAAAGTTGCAGGATACAAAATCAACACACAAAAATCAGTAGCATTTTATACTCTAACAATAAACTAGCAGAAAAAGAAATCAAGAAATCTAGACCAGTTACAAAAGCCACTAAAAAATAAAATATCTAGGAATAAAGTTAACAAAGGATGTGAAAGATCTCTACATTGAGAGCTACAAATCACTGTTGAGAGAAATTAGAGGACAGAAGAAAATGGAAAGATGTTCCATCTCTTGGATTGGAAGAATTAACGTTGTGAAAATGTGCATACTACCCAAAGTGATCTGCAGATTCAATGCAATCCCTATCAAAATACCAATGACTTTCTTCACTGAAACAGACAAAACAATCCTAACATTTAGAAGGAACAACAAAAAACCTTGAATAGCCAAAGCAACCCTGAGCAAGAAACTGAAACCTGAGACATAACACTACCTGACTTCAAATTATACTACAAAGCTATAATAACCAAAAGAGCATGATACTGGCATAAAAGCAGGCATGTGGACCAATGGAACAGGATAGAGAATCCAGATATCATCTCATATACCTACAGCCATCTGATCTTTGACAAAAGCACCAAAAGCATATACTGGGGAAAAGAGTGCCTCTTCGATAAATGGTGCTGGGGAAATTGGACATCCATATGCTGAAGAATAAAATTAGACCCATATCTCTTGCCATATAACAAAAGCAACTTGAAATGGATTAAAGAATTTCAGGAATATGTCCTGAAACTATAAAACTCCTAAAAGAAAACATAGAGGAAACACTTCAGGAAGTAGGACTAGGCATAGACTTTATGAATACAACCCCAAAAGCACAAGCAACAAAAAGAATAATAAACAAATGGGATTATATCAAACTAAAGAGCTTCTGCACAGCAAAAGAAACAGTTAACAGAGTGAAAAGACAACCAACAGAGTGGGAGAAAATATTTGCAAAATATGCATACAACAAAGGGATTCTTTCTTAAAAGGAACGAAGACCAACTATTTATATGAAACTGATCAATATGAAAACACATCTGGAAGATCTGACTGTATTGTGTCAGATACAATTGGTATGCCAGGAGCTTAAATGTCATAAAGACAGAAGATTCAACTTCATGAAGGACTTATTAGCAGTCAGACACAGCACATTGTCCTGTACAGACACACTGTCCATGCCAAGCATTCCTTATGCTATCTTAATGAATAGAGGAAGAATTCATTTTGAATCTGTAAAGTTTACCACCACAATGAATAATTACACTGACTATTGGGAAAAAAAGCTCTCAAATTTTCCATGTTCATTTCTTATACAAAACAGTATTTCTCTTCCAAATCTTCCTCCTGAAACCCGACCATTGTACTCCATATCAAATAAATAGATAAAAATATTAATTTCCCCCATGGCTGTACTAGTCTATGAATGTTCATGTTTATTTATAATCATGATGGTTCTCTTGGGCTGTAAGCTGCTTTGTGGAGGAGGTCACTGTGTCTGTTTATTCAACCTACATCACACTTAATACAGTGTCACATGTAGAAATGTGCTTTGTGATCAATATCAGAAATATAATTGTAAAAGGTGAAATTGAAATGAATTTTATACTTGTTTAAGTTAAATAAGCAGTGTCTCCACATTCAGGGGAGGAATACTGTTACAGGAAAAACTATGATCTTGCCATGAATACCAATAGTAGATGTCAGGTTAGAGAGTAGAAAGAAAAGTAAATACATACACACACACACACACACACACACGCACACACACTCACACACACACACGTACAAAGACTTAGCAATAACCTAACATTTTGTTTTATAGATAGATAGATAGATAGATAGATAGATAGATACAGAATTTTACGTGTGTGGTTTGTATATATGTATTTATTTGTTTTATTTTACCTGATTCTTAAAAGGTTTAAGGAGATTTAAAATTAGAACATAGTGTTTTATAAGATCATAGAAGTGTTTACAAAATATATTGTATTATCTGAAGTTGGAGGCTACAGAAACTCACTCTGTTTAACCTGATGGCAAAAAATATAAGAGAGCTCAAAGCCTGAGCAGAAAGGCACAAGGAAAGACTTAAGAAAACAGGAATCTGGGCATAGTGTAGGGGCTGCTGATAAGAAACATAGACAAAAACTCAGGACAGGAAGACTCTGGGTAGGAAACTATTCCAACTCCACTACCCCTACCTAAGGGAGCTTAGCTTCCAGAAACTGTAACACCCCCACCACTGATCTCAACACTGCTAAAACCAAATTAAATTATTTCTAAAATGCCCCTGTGTTTTGCATCACTCCCTCAACATAAAGTCTCAGTTAGCTTAGCCTAGAACAAAAACCTCATTCCAGCTACCATGGACTGAAAAGAGAGAAGATATTGATTGATGCCGGAGGAGAGGGCCTGGGGAGGTCTGACTGATGGCCTCAACACACTTCATCCTCTAACCGGATTCTTGACTCTGTCACAGGAAAACATTCAAGAGCAGAGTCACAGTAAAAAGTGAAAACAGGTTTAATGTTATGAATAGGAGATATAGATTTCACACAGAGAATGAGGCCTAGCTCCAGAGAATGAGCAGGGCCCACACCAAGTTTAACACAAAAGTAAGAAATATATACTGAAAGTTAATTATAGAGTGCAGGCTGGCTCAGGAGAGTGAACAACTGCTTGCTGAAAGTAAGTTTGATACAAAAAGAAAGAAATACACACTCCACAGGCAGACTGTGAGCTGGCCCCTGAGACAGTGAGAAACATTCTGCTGGGATTCCACTTTTGTAGTTTTGATAATACAGAGTCATGCTATCTAATGAATATTCAACTAAGGGTGTGGTTCCCTGTTATGTAACATAGTCTTGCACATGCTCAGTTGGTCCCTTTTTAGGGCATGTTCATTGGTCAAATTATATCACATGCATCAGACATATTCAAGAATATTCTGTGCAATTTAGCATCCTTAGTGGAAGGTCATTCAAAGGACAAACTCCCCTCCACTGAGCATGCTTGGTCACTGGGGTCATATAAGCCTGTATAAATTCCTTTTACTGAGCATGCTCAGCTACTTGATTTACATAAGTCTGCCCCTTATAGTCTCAATCTCCCCATAATGGTGCCAAAAATAAGTCCAATAAGCAACAGTAACTCTCCTTTAGTGGAGGGCTTAGCAGAGGTAAATGAGACCTTGGGGAGTTTCTTGAAATCCAGAGGTCTGTCCTGAAACCTGTACCTGGGGAAACTGAGCACCTCCTATCTCAACTCTGATATGACTTCCTCCCAAAACTGACACAAGGGTGAACCTTTCCCAGCTATGAAAGGCATATAGGTGCTGAGGCACCAAGAGAATGGAAAAGAGCCACCACTGTCAGCTTTGCAAATATCTCTTCCTAAATATATACTTCCAGAAAGGAAAAAAGAAATGGATACTCAGGACTTCATACAACCATGCAGCAATAAATGTGCCCTTTCCTCAAAGAAAGACAATTCAAGGTCTCATAAGTTATTTCATCCAGCTCAAAGTCCCAAATAACTGGATGATATTCAGTCCCTCCATATGGTCACCATTCCATGCTGAAATTCTGCTTTCATGAACAAGTATTAAGTAGTATACCCCAAACACAGTACTAAAGGAAAAAGAAAATAAATAGGAAATCAAGGTGTATAAATGTACTTATCACACCTCAAAAATAGAAAGGATAGAGGTTACTACCTCCATTTCTACAGCTGTGTATGGAATCACAGCTTCTATTTATGACTTCTCTCATTCATTGTCCATTCTGCATACTCTGCCTTCAACCAGAACTCCCCTTGATCAGGCAGCTGTTGTTGTTTAACCCCAAAATTTATCCCATCTTGTTGTTGTATCCAAGCCTTTGGCAGTCTTTTCAGCTTAGGATTTTTTTCTTTCTTTCATTGACTTTTACTATTTTAAATGGTAGAATAAGATCGTGCCCTGAGAGACTATATGGGATCTATCCACAATCTGCCTGCTCCGTTATAAAGTAATAACCTTATATTTCTCCTTCACAGTTAGTAGTCAATCAGATCAGTCAACACTTAAATCCCTATCAGTTTCTATTTTTACTGGAGTCATAAGAAGCTGAAAATAGCCAAGTGGAAATCTTAGCTTCCAATTCAATGGAAACATTATTGTGTGTCCTGGTGGAAACATTCTTCCTTACGGAAATACTGCCATTTGCAACAACATGGATGGACCTTGAAAGAATAATATTAAGTGAAACGAGTCAGGCAGAGAAAAAGAAATACCACATGTTTTTACTTATTGGAGGGAGCTAAAGGTGAATGAATCAATTCACACACATACACACACACACACACACACTCTCACACACACACAAAAAAAACAAACAACAACAAAAAAA
>NW_007726409.1:679289-697777 GCF_000696425.1 Galeopterus variegatus | reverse complement strand
AAACAAACAACAACAACAACAACAAAAAAGAAAAACCGGGGGGGGGGAGAGGAAGATATAACAACCACAATTTTTTTTGAAGTTCTTATAACAAGAAAATGGAGGGGACTCACTTGGGTGGGAGGGGGGAGAGAGAGGAGGGAGGGAGGTTTCGGTGATGGGACACAATAATCAACTACATTGTACATTGACAAAATAAAAAAAAAAAAAAAAGGACTACTACCTCTAAACCAGCAGACCCCAACTTACGGGAACCACGTGCAAAAATGTTAAAGTTTGTACTGTAACTGTGACTTCAATAAGCCATTCTCAACATTCTACAATGACAGTTACTTATGCATTATGGCAAATCTGTTGATACTAATTAATAAAAGAATAGTAGTCCTTTGCCTGTTTTCTTCTTAACCCTTCTCATTAAAAGCAACATTATGTGGAAATCTGCAAAAATGGTAGTGGAGCAATAAGTCCCATAATAGTGCTCCTTGCAGATGCTTGATGGGCAAGGATAACAAATACAAATCTATAATAAGTATCTATTTCATTGTGGAAAGTGTTGCAGTCTCTATCTTGCAAGGGCTTCAATATTATTATCCTGCTACCAGATACCTGGCTGGTGATCTCAGATGTAACAGATATCTGTATTTTAGTGTCACTCACTGGATGGCAAATAGGACATCCATTAGTGGGAGTAGCCTGAATAGTCTTGATAAAGGGATGTCCATGTTTTTAATCTCATCTTGAGCATCTAACCTTGTTTCATGACCGCTTGAAGCATTTACATAACTATGCACGAGGGAAGGATACTTCCAGAAAACCACTACTAATTATTAAGAGCCTCCTCGGCTGTGGGTGTGATATTAGGTAAATATTCTAAAATAGCTTCTCACTGTGATTTTTCTGAAAAGCACATACCTCCTTCCTAAACGCTCTTGTTACAATTTTCCAAATTTGTCCCTCAGTCCCCAGACCACATAGAGAAATCATTAACCATAGTCCATGAATTTGTATACACACTGTACTCATATATCCTGATTTTAAGTCACTTCTTCATCTAGAATCACTTTGCCATGAAGGAAAAAAACAAGATTGAGAACTTAAATTTTTCTCCACCTTCTTTGGAGACCAACTCTGCTGGTGCAAGGATATCACGCAGAATCATATGGAAAACTTGCTCACAGCAAATTTATGCATACAGGTTTTCAAGAGGAAAGCAGGAGTAAGAAAGCTGGAATGCTACTTACATGTGTTGTGCCCTTAGGCCCTGCTTGGTCCCAGTCCTGTTTGAACCACTTCTATTTTATAATGGAGGGTACTTGGCATGTCTACTTTAATAAAGTGGTAAATCATATAAACCCCCTTCAGAATGGGAAGTTTGACTCAAGTGACATTATCACATGATTCTCTTGATCAGAAACTTAACCACCATGAGAAAATGAACAGAAAAGCAAGAACTATTTTTAGAGGTAGCGTGTTTATTTTTTTAAGGAATTTGGCTTTGCTCCAAAAACTAGAACTTCTTCCTCTGTAGCCACAAATTCCTCAAGCACCATTGGACCTGCTGGGTTATAAAGGCTAAGGACCATAGGTATTTGTTCTGAAGTCCAGAACACTAGGAAAGACATTCATTCTGGGGCTTTTTTTTTTTTTTTTTTCAGTTTTGGAAACTCATGTAATAGGGAGAAAGTAGAACACTCACTTGTGATATATTTTGCCTCTACAATAAAAAAGTCCTACCAAGCATTTTGCTTCTTGGTATTAGAAGACAAAACATTCATCAGCCTTCACTTTCAGGGAATATCTTTTAAATTTCCAAATTAGTGGATCACTAGAAAATTCATTCAGGTTGTAAGCCATATATTTTGGTGGGATTTATCTCCCAGTCTATAACCTGCCTGTGTTCCACCAAGGCATTTAAGTACCTGTTAATTCTTTCTCTCCAGGCGCTATCAATATAATACTATCCATGTAGCAGACTAGCAAAATATCCTTTGGAATTATGAAACAGTCAAGGGCCCTAGAACTAATTTGGACACTGTTAAAACCTTGAGGCAAGACAGAGAGGGTATACTGCTCTCCTCTTTGTTTAGGCAAACTTCTGCAGATATTTTTTTTTATTTATTAGGAGAGAGGGAAAAAGCATTCCCAAATCCACAGATGCATTCCAGGTGCCAGTGAGTGTGCTGAGTTTCTCCAGCAGAGAAACCACATCTGGAACAGCAAATCTATTTCTTTTTAAGATAATTCATTCTCATTCTGCAAGGTCCTTCATCTCCTGCACTTCCGCAACTGCAGATATAAGTGGAGTTATATTAGGAATCACCCCGCCTGTTTTTCTCAAGTCTTTGATGGTAGCACTAATCTCTCTCTGGAGGAAAAGATGGGACATTCCTTTTAATTTACTATTTCATTAAGGACAAAAAGTTCTAGGGGACATAATGGTGCCATAATAACCTTTACTTTATGGGTCATGAGAACTAGTAAGGATTTTTTCAGTACTTGTGCATGTATGTGTGTTTCAAATACAGAACTTTACATTTCAAATATATCTACATACTTAGTAAATGGAAACAAAACAGCTGTGTTGTTCACTGAGCAAAACATGTATTTATTATCCAACATCCAGAAGCCACCACTAATGGATAGACAACAGTAGAATTCTGGGTTTTGGAGCAATAGTGTAGCATTGAGTTGGCATCCACTAATCCACAAAAGATGTTGATATTTCTCTTTTTCCAGTGGTAAATCATGCCATATCCCTATGAAATAGACTTGGAGAAAGCATCATGGTAACAGACAGTGATATTACTACAGAGTCCAATCACAACGCTGTCTTTCCCTATTTCATTCTAGGAGTAGTGGGTCTGGGAACTGATTCGGGTATTGTGATTAGGTTTAAGATAACATATATATCATGGTTTCTCAAGTCTGTGCTGTACTCAACAGGCATAAAGCTCCTCCCTCCCACAAGGTATACAACCAGTTGCACATGCCATTTTGGAAACTTGTAGCAATTCTGAATCTGCTTTGTCTTGGGGAATCTCATAATCATTAACCAGGGTTGAAGAACCCTGAAGGTCTGATTACCACGCTGGCCTTTTGATTCCGGAAATTGAATGAAACTACTGTACTTTGCTTTGGCTCCTCTGTGATCCTCCTGCTCACTGAAACCAGGAACCTATTTCAAGCGCACTCTCTCATAAGCACCTTGAAGCCTAAACAAATTACCAGTAAGCGTGTTTCACAGATGTTGGTGCTCTCATCACACAATGTTTTTCTCAAAATCATGATGAAGATTGTCTTTTGGTGTTTCTCACTGGGCACAGTTAGGAAATGATCTGAAGTAACACATGGTAAATGCACTCCAACCTTCTAACCCCAAAGTCTTTGCAGCTTCCTCTGTGTATTATAACCAAGAATTTTCCAGCATTTCAACTGCTTCATTTCTTTTAACTGCGGGCCACCTCTGAGTTTCAGGTTTTAGATTTTAGGCATCCATCCAAGCAAACAATTAAAATCACTCCCAGGGAATCCAGCCAGCATACTGAACCAGATCAATTAAATTGGCCCAATCAAAAGTGATGATTGTTCCTCATTTTACGAATAAGCTCAGATCCATTCCTAAATACATTTCCCAGATTTTGGTCAATGTGAATTAGTAAAACTATATATATTTTGTATTGTGAAGGAATTTTTTTAAGGTTTGACCTTGTAATTTTTTTCTAGGAGCTTTCTGGAATATAACGCTAGTTACATTTTGGAAGCAGCAAGGATTTAGGAAAGCTCAGAATAGATGACTAAGAAAATGTTTTGCTTTTAAGGTAAATGGCCTAGGCGAGAGAATTACCTAATATGCCATTATGCAAGGGGTGAAAGAGTCTCATCAGCAAGAATAGAGGGGCTGCTTTGGTTTCCATGGAAGTCGCAAGACCTCTGAATCTTTCCCATACATCCTCCTTTAATTCTATTCTTTCCCAATCATTGTCATCTTGATCTAAAATCTGGTGAAGCTTTTCATTTAATTGAAGTTGTTGTTCAGTGTTCTTCAACCCAAGTACTAAGTTTAGGTTATAACTACCCCATCCCCATGTCAGCATGAGATCAAATAAGAGATGAGGGTTTTTTCTAGCCTCAAAGATGTTCAAGACCTCTAAATCTTTCCATAAATCCTCATTTTAATTCTTAAGGTTCTAGTCTTTTCCAATCATATTCCTAACTTTGACATCAAAAGTGTGGAGGAGCCTTGAATTCAATAGATATCACAATTTAGTTCAAATATTAAGCTTAGACCTTGGATACATCCCTGAAGCATGAGATGAGATCAAGAAAGTCTCTAGATTTCAACTGGTATCTTGAAAAAAGTTTTGAGGATTTTATCTTGTCATTGTCTTTTAGCAGCTACCTTGATTCCCTCCTGTCTTTCATTCATGGCAATGACAATATGGCCATTCAAAAACTTGCCTTCAGGAAGCACTTCATTCAAGGTGAGCCAGACAGTCACTAGTGGTATTCCATCGTGGGCTGACAGATTCCCTGCCTAGAAGACTATTTTAGCCCAAAATAGTTAAGATAAGCCATGACGAGTACGTGTATTAATCATAAGCTCTGTTGCTTACAACCCATTTTCTGTATCTCTACTATCTTGCCAATGCTCCTCTTTCCACTTCATCTTTTTTGACCAACAGTTTTGCTTTCCTCTTATATTTTTAAAGACTCTTGCGATTACATCAAATCCACCTAGATAATACAGAATGATCTCCATACTTTAAGGTCAGCTGATTAAGAACCTTAATTCCATTTGCAATGTCCTTCATAGTGGTATCTTAATGAATGGTTGATTAAATAACCAAGGGATGAGAATCTTGGAGTATGCCTTTTGCATTAGCCTACTGCACTTCCAAATGATACAAAATCCTAGTCAGATTATACAATTAAGTAAAACAAAATGTTACATGCCTTAACCTTAGTTAACTTCCACTGAGTAGATAGAAGATCTAGAAGTTTGATCCTCTACAGTCCGAAGTGAGAACTTTTCTTTTACCTACTCTTTGATGGATCTATCAATCAAAGAAACAAATAGATTAAATTACTGAGTGACCCTCCACAGTGAAATAATGTCCACGATTAGAAGTAAAATTCCTTTTGTTCTCTGGCTTGGTACATTTATCATTTTAACAACATTAGTGAAATTAAACCGTTAAGTTTACCTCATTCTTGGGCCGGCCCGGTGGCGCATGCTACAGTGCGCTGCTTGGGAGTGTGGCGGCGCTCCTGCCGAGGGTTCAGATCCCACATACAGACCAGTTCCCGCTCACTGGCTGAGCGAGGTGCGGGTGCAACACTGAGGGTTGCGATCCCGTTGCCGGTCCCAGTCCGGTACGGGTGCGACACTGAGGGTTGCGATCCATTGCCGGACACGAAAAAAGACAAAAAGGAAAAAAAAAAGAAAAGTTTACCTCATTCAAACATACTTCTACTAATGCTAATCAACTAATTGAGGAACAATTTGCAAAAAGTCTCCCAATTAGCATTTAGTTCCCCAAATAACCATTTTCAATGAATAATTCATTACTTAAATGTATTCTAAGGAAAATAAAAGCCTAAATCATAAAAAACTTGGTAGTTTTTCCACACTTACCATTGACTTAATGATGCATGAGCCCATGATACGGTTGTAAAGCTCTCTAGGAAAATAGTTATTAGAATACACTGCAATTTCTTTGGTAGGCAATTCTTATAAAGAGCACTCACTTATACAGGTAAACTCATAAGTTGTTCAACCAATATATAATAACTTTTTTTTTCTTTATTAAGATATTTATATTAGGTACTTGTTTGCTGCTATGGTTTGAATGTCCCTTCCAAAATTCACATTGAAGCTTAGTACCCAATGTTGCAGTGTTGAGAGGTGGTGCCTTTAGGAGATAATTAGATCATGAGGGCATCCCATTTATGGATTAATGGGTTATCATGGAGTGGAACTGGTGGCTTTATAAAATGAGGAAGAGAGGCCTGAGCTAGGATGCTAGCCTGCCATTGTCTTTTTGCCATGGGATGCCCTGCAATACTTCAGGACTTTGCAGAGTGTTCTTACCAGGAAGTAGGCCCTCACCAGATGCGCCCCCTTGACCTTGGACTTCCCAGCCTCCAGAAGTGTAAATAAATTTTGTTTCTTTATAAATTACCCAGTTTTAGGCATTCTGTTATAAATGACAGGAAACAGACTATGACAATTGCCAAATAAAAGTTATATACTTGATGTTTATTTTTCAAATTGGAGAGTCAGTGTGAATGGAATACCTTCAAATAGAAATAAGTTCTGTAGATGTCTTCTTCTGTCTGGTGTTTGCTCTCAAAGTCTTTCAACAAATAGAAGAGAAGAAAATGCTGCATAACTAATTTTATAAGACAAGTGTCGCTCTAATAAAGGTAGATAAAGATATCACAAGAAAATAAGCTACATGACAATATTCCTTATGAATACAGAAACAAAAATTCTCAATGAAATATTAGTAAAATGAATCCAATAGTGCATTAAAAATTCTACACCATGACCAAATATGATTTATTCCAGAAATGCAAAAGTGGTCTAATATATAAAAATCTATGTAATATACCATATTAATAATATAAATAAACCAAATCATATTACAATTGATGCAGAAAAGCATTTGAAAATCCTTTTCATAATAGAAACACTGAAAGAATCAGAAATAGGAGGGAACCTCATCAACCTATAAAGAGCATCTATGAAAAAACTGAGAGATAATGTCATACATAATGGTAAATATATATATATATATTTTTTTAACCTAAGATAAGGAATAAGACAAACATGTCTACCTTTACCATTTCTATTCAACATTGCATTGGAAGTTGTAGCCTAAAAATTAGATGAGAAAAAAAATAAAAGGCATCTAAATTATAAAGGAAGAAAAACTACCTCTATTTGCAAATGACATAATCTTATATAAAAATAATTCCAATATATATACAAGAAAATTACTAGATCTAGTAAATGTATTTAGCAAAGTTTAAGGGTACAAGATCAACATACAAATATCAGTTGTGTGTCTATATATCAGCAATGCACAATCTGCAAAGGAAATTGAGAAAGCAATACCATTTACAAAAACATCTAATAGAATAAAGTACTTAGGAATAAATTTCACCAACAATGTGAAAGATTTGAACATTGAAAACCACAAACCATTTCTGAAATAAATTAATGAAGACTTAAATAAAAGGAAAAAACTACCCATGTTTATGTGTTGGAAGATTTAATGTCATTAAGACGGCAATACTCCTCAAAGTGATCTACAGGTTCAATGCAATCTTTCAAATTTCCAACTGCCTTTCTTTGCAGAAGTGAAAAAGCTAATTCTAAATACTGTATGGAATTTTAAGGGTCCCTAAAATAGCTAAAGCAATCTTGAAAAAGAGAACAAAATTGCAGGACTCACACTTTCTAATTTCAAAAATTAGTACAAAGCCACAGTAATCAAAACAGTGTGGTACTGGCATAAGGACAGACATATTGATCAATAAGATAGAATTGAAAGTCCCAAAATAAACATATACATCTATTATCAATTCATTTTCAACAAGGATGCCAAACCTATTCAAGAAGAAAAGAATAGACTTGTAAACGAATGGTGCTTAAACAACTAGACATGCACATGCAAACAAATGAAATCGGTTCCTTAGCTCACACCATATACAAAAATTAACTCACAATCAATCAAAGACCCAAATGTAAGAGTAAACACTATAAAATTTTTATAAGAAAATATAGATACTTTTGTCATAACCTTGGATTAGGCAATCTTTTTGTTGTTATGACCTCTAAAGCACAAGCAAATAAATAAAAAAGATAAATTTAACTTCAACAAACTGTAAAACTTTTGCATTTCAAAAGACACTATCAAGAAAGTAAAAAGAGAACCTATACAATGATAGAAAATATTTACAAATCATATATCTAATAATAACATATTATACTGAGTACATAAAGAACACATACAACTCAAGAACAGGAAGGCAACCAACACAATTTAAAAATGAACAGATGACTACTTGACAAGACATTTCTTCAAAGAAGATATACACCTGGCCAATAAGTATAAGTCATTAGGAAAATGCAAATCAAAACCACAATGAGATTCCACTTCACCCACTAGGATGGATATACTAAAAAAAAAAAAAAAAAAGGAAAATAACAAGTGATGGCAAGAATGTGGAGAAATCAGAACCTTCATGCATGGTTGATAGAAATGTAAAACGGTACAGTTGCTGTGGAAAATAGTTTGGCAAATCCTCAAAAAATTAAATATAAAATTAATTACATATACTTAATATATAACCCAAAATTCGACTCCAAGTTGTATACCAAAAATAATTTAAAATAGTTATTCATTCAAAAACTTGTACATTATTCATAATAGCCAAAAAGTGAGAACAACCCAAATGTCCATCAATTGATGAAAGGATAAACAGAATGTAGTATTATCCATACCATGGAATATTATGCAGCTGTGAAAAAACAAAGTACTAATACATGGTATGACATGGTTGAATCTTGAAAACATTATGTTAAGTAAAAGAAAAGAGACACAGAGGGCCACATATCATATTATTCTATTTGTGTGAGTTTATACGAAGTGTCCAGAATAGGCAGATTCATAGAGATGGAAAATAGATTAGTGATTGCGAGAGGCTGGGCGGGAGGGGTATAGCAAATGACAAGGAAATGACAACTAATAGATACAGAGTTTGTCCTTAGGATGAACCAATACTCTTGAATTAGATAGTGGTGATGGTAGTGTGACATTCATGAATAAAAGTCATTGAAGTGCACACTTTAAAATGGAGGATTTTATGTAATGTTGAATTCTACTTTAATTTAAAAATGTTGTTGACAGTGGCTGAACTAATAATATGGTACAAACAAAATATAGTTAATCATAGTTAATTTTTAAAAGATGTTAAAAATGTACAAATAACTCAAGTTTAATTCTTGTGTTTATTTCCAATCCCTCATAGGTATTGGTAAAGTTTTTATTACTAATGAGAATAATGTAGCCGATACTGATTGTTAAGGCCTATCTTGTGCCAGTCACCTTACTTGCCTTTTATGTTGATGAGTTCCTTTTATTCTTATTATGAAGACATTATTTTCTACATATGTTGGTAAAGACATTGAATGTTAGAGAGATTAAATAGTTTGATCAAGTACATGCAACTGTTCAGTAGGGCATCAGTCTTGTCCCAGTCTGGGTGATATAAAGTCCGTTCTTACCATTTCTGCCATGCTTCTCACACTCTCCAAGCTGGATTTGACTGATCTCTGGCAGCTCTACCTTTTACTTTTGTCACCCAAAGTAAATCTTCTCTTCTCTTATCCACATCACACTCTGCTCTAAGTATCTACGTAAACTTCAGGTAGTTCTCTCTTTTGATGACAACTACTAAAATTTTAAACTTTCCAGTTCACCTGAGAACTGCATTTCATTGTACCATTTAATTCTTACAATTTTAGGAGCTAGTGATATGGATTCTTCTGATCTAAACTGTTTAAAAACTTTTCTGTGTGGAAAAAAACAAAAACAAAGAAAAGCATCCAACTTTGATACTTCCCCCATTACTTTGGGGAAAAAAATTATTCTGTTTTCACAATGGAGTGTTATCAGAACAGATACTCATACCTACCCTTTGCCACTTTAAAAAAATCTATTAAATGACTAATAAAATGTTTAAACATTTTTTAAAATGGTTGGATGTACCTGGAAGACATTAAAGGAAATCTGAAGAAGTGAAAAAGGAACACAGGCCAGAGAGAAAAGCTAGCAATCAAGCAATTTGTTACACTGAGGACTTGCAAAGATGCAAGGCAACTGCGGTCAACACCCTGAAAGTATTGGCTGAGAGATCCTATGTAAAGGTGGAACCTCAGATAGGTCTCTCCATCAGAGAAAGATTAAACCAGGGGAAAAAAAACACGTAAAACAGTCAACGAAGCAACGCATCTCTCCTCTGGTTAGAAGATTAAACAGCAGCACCAACTGCATAACCAATGGCCTGCCTTTATGCAAAATTGGGGACTAAATTTACAATTTTTTTCAAGACATGAAAAAAAGTGACAGTATCATAAGGAGAATTTGGCAAACTTATCATAATAATGGGAACTTCTAATATAACGCCCTCAATAATTGACAGTTCAAGCAGATAAAAAAATTCAGCAAGTAGATAAAAGATTTAAAAACACAATCATCTAATTAACATACCAAATATATTCCAAAATGTTGAAAATATACAATATTTTCCATCCTACACAAAACATAGAATTACCGTCAAGGCATTAAAACATCGTAATGAATTTCAAAGGAAAATCATCATATACATTATAGTTAGTAATTTTAATATATATATCCCAAGAATCAAAGGGCAAAGGACATAAGTAGGCATTTCAACCTCATTAATAATTGAAGAAATGCAAATAGAAACCACAATAAAATAGTACTTTATTCACTTTATTGGCATAACTTGAAACGTGTGGAAGTACCAAATTTTGGTAAGGATGCCAGGAAATAGTTAACTCATACCTTGCTTGTGGTATCATAAGATGATACCATCACTTCGATAGAGTTTGCACTAATCTCTTAAAAGTTGGACATTGGCATGGCTGTGGCCCAGATTCCACACCTAGGTATACATACTTAGAGACACTTTACCACCTATGAGTTCACTTTCTCAGTTATCAAGTTCTTCCTTTAAACTAAATTCCTACCTGTCTAAGAGAAAGAAAAAAATTTAACCTGATGGTGTTGATTAGGTATCCCCAAGCAGAAGGAAAAAGATAGTCAAATAATGAATACATTGTTTTCTTCGAGAGGGGCAGGCAGTGCTGAGAAACCATGCTAAAAGGCAATCTAGAGTCAGCAGTCAGTCACTATATTCTCTCTATTCCATGGTGAACACTGTGTATTTCTGTCTTTGCAAGCTCTAGGAGGCTCAATGATTTGGAGTTTTGATGACTGGTGAACAGCATCTTCCTCAGCCCATCAGAGGTGAGTCCCCAACAGTATGGTGAAAATCCTCACAGTGAAGACTTCTGTTTTCTAAGCTCAAGTGACTAACCGCTCTCTGTTTAACTGATTGAGGTGAGATCACTGTTTTCTGCTGGTGTTGAGGAGGTTGTGACCCTGTGCAAAGATCATCTGTGACCCTCAGTTGTAAGGTTGGAATTTAGTCTTAAAAAAGAAAAGGTAGACAATGAGAATTAGTTTTTTTGAAGATAACCTAAGGATAACCAGCTAGCCCTTCAGTTTCTTAAAAATTGAAGGACGCTTTTTACCTCCTAATACCTGTTGATCTATAGACCACAATTGAACTGTATATTTAGTATGTTTATCCAACACTCATTCCCTCCTGCCAGACCCGTCTCTGTGCTCCAATTATTGAATGTCACGTCACCCCAGTTTAGGTCAGATTCCATAATGTTCACATAGCTTTATGTAACAGGATAGTTCATTATTTAAAATTCTTCAATATGAAGAAAGAATATACAGAAACATGAAATAGAAAATACCACTTTCTAGAAAGATACTGACTTCTGTAGAGTGGAAGAATTTTGAGAAATTATTTCTGAATCATTCAATAAACATGCATTAAGGATATAATATATCTGAATGACACGGTCCTAGGTATTTAGTGAATACAAAGCTGAATAAGAAACTAATTTTCCTCAGAGCATTTACTTTGCAATGAGGAAACCACAAATCAGTACTAAAACAGAAAGTAAAATAAAATCTATATCAAAAGAGGCCAAATGTCTTACAGTTGAAGCAAAATAAGGAGGAACTGATTCTGACCACAGCAGCCAGAAGACTACATAAACCAGTGGCATTTGCAAATGGGAATTTTAGAAACATTGTGAGAAAATGCATGGAGGTACGAATGTGCATGCTATCCAGAAAGGAGAGAGAATGTAAGTGGTGACATTTAGAAAATGTGGTGAGAGATGAGGCCAGAACAACTTGGGACTAGATCACAGAGGTCCTGAATGTCATTTTCATGCATTCCAACTTTATTCTGCAGGCTGTCAGCCCCTGAAGACTGTAATGAAGAGAAGAAATGTCAACTGACCTAGGTTTTAGAGAGATAAGTAGGGCAGCCATGTGAATGACAGATTTGAAGATCTGGTTAACGAGAAATAGTTAGTAAGATACTTAAGGAATCCAGGTTTCTTCATGTGATCAATTGGATGAGGAGTTCCTCATAAGCGTTTAAATCATTTTTCCCCAGTTTGTTTTTCCAAGTTTTGCTTTTGTTCAGAGACTTATTAAAATTCAAACATCTATAGAGTTTTCTTCAGAACTATGATGACGTTTTCAGATACATAAGTACAACATTTCGACATGAGTTCTGCGAAAGATATTAAATGACTGATATAATCTGGCTTAAAATTGGATTCTGATGGACTTAAAAATCTGATCCCCTATGATGAAAATTCACATTATAAAAAAGTATTTGATTTTTGAATCAGGGAGAGCTGATTACAAAAATCATGAACTGTAAATAAGCAGTGAAACATACCAGAAGAAGCAAGGCAAAGGGCACCTAAGGCGTTTAAGTAGTATGCATATTTTAGATTCCAGGCTCTGTCATTTTTACAATGTGTTTAATAGATTGGAATGATCTAAAAACATTACCTGCATTGAGTATAAGAAGTCACAACAAAGCTTTTTATAAACAGAGCCAGTGTTAATTAGATGTGACTTTGAGAAGTCTTTTAAAGTGCAGGTGAGATCAAGAGCACTGCTAGTGCAGAAAGCAGCCAATCAAGAACAACCTATTGGGTACAGCAGCAGGAAAAGTCTTTCCCCTAGAGACTCGTTATTTGATGATTGAAAAAGAATGTCTAGACATCAAATGGGTTTTGGAAAGTTTAAGGTACTGCGATGTTTTCCTGGGGAAAAAAAATTATATTAGAGACAGATCATAGAGTTATACAATGATGGAACCAAATGAAAGATGGGACATACCCAGCTCCTAAGATATTATACCTCCCTGTAACAATGTATATTTGCATTTACCCCAGTAGCCTCATGAAAGAAATATGGTAGTGTGTTTGTTGAAGATGTTTTCTGGGTGGTAAAATTACACTAGTGGATTATCCTTACTTTCCATATAAAGTAAGATTCTCTGCAATCAAATCTCAATAAAATGTTAAGGAAAATTAGCACATGATTCTACCCGGTCATGCTTCTCTACACTTTTCTCTATTGCCCACCTAATTCTCCTAAAGGAAGAAGCCATTTCAGTCGCAGCAGGCTGTGGATACAGCAGTGCGAAGTGCCAGCAGAGATGCTGGTGAGTGTTGGCTGGACAGCTCAAGAGGAAATTGGTTGGCCCTGGTCAAGGGACTGTACGATGTGATGACTGTGTGATCCTCTCTGTTGACCATTCTCCCCTGTTTGAAGAGCATTATACTTTCTCTTGTTTGTTTTCTGCCAGGTTTTCTCTGGATTTCAGGATAAAATTTCTGACGTGTTGATGAGACTCAAGTGTATGGAGACCCAGGGCATGAATCAGGAGATCCTGCCATTTTTCTGATTTCACTAGTAACAGTCTCATTTGGGGAAAAATAATAGAATTTATGTATTGGATGACTTGATGCAACTGAAACTTTACTTGGCTGCTTCAGTAAAGTGGCCTTTTTTCCTCCAAGAGCCTAACGGGCCTTCTGTTGTATATTGAAAGGGAAACTTTGAGATATGTATATGTTTGCAGGGCCAGGAAGACAAATGAGGAAACTGTGAGAATGGAGGAATGGCATGGTGTTTTCCCTCTGCATGTTAGCGTGATAGACTGCTTCTATGCTCCTATGAAGACCCAGCTTGGGAAAGAAATGAGAATTTGAGAAGTTCCTTCCATTTGGTGTGTTTTGAACACAAGTAGTGCTTCTTTCAAGTTTTATTGATGATGTGTGACAGAGAGCTGAGGCAAGCAAGGCATTTTCTTCAACTACCTTTCAAGGAGCACAGCAAATGTTGACACCTGAAGCCTTCATGTGGCCATATCTGGCTGATCAAGTTCTTCACTGAGGACCTCAAGACCAGAGACTGCACAAGGAGCCAATCCACAGATACTCTATCCCTAGGATCTGTCATTTGGGGAAGATCTAAAAGTGATTTTTAGATTCTCTGCACGCAGTGGTTAAAAGTTAAGCATGAATTTTAAAATTTTGAAATTATGAATCCATGCTCATTCAGCCAAAAAATGTATTATTTTCATATATATTAAGAACATTACTGAAATTCTGACTTTCCCCAAGAATGTTCATAAATTTACACTGTTTCTTCCACATGCTGTCTTCTAAGACCATCTGGTTTTGGCTCAGAGTTTCAGTTTCATCTCCCAGAATTAGGCAAATATGAGGCCTACTCGTCTTCAGTCTTCACCAATAAATTAGTCTATGAACATGAGCAAAGGCCCTGAGGGAGGCTAGAAAATCAGGGTCAATTTAACACTCTGCTTTGGCCCTTGGCTGTGTTCCAGATAAAATACAGGATACCCAGTTAAGTGTAAATTGCCAGTTCACAATAAATACTTTTCAATATAAATGGGTTCCAAATATTACATGGGGTATACCTATATTTTTAAAATTTCATTGAATATCTAAAATTCAAATTTAGCTGGGCATTCTGTATTTTTATTTGTTATCTATCCGTGTGTGTGTGTGTGTGTGTGTGTGTGTGTGTGTGTGTGTGTGTGTAAAACCTGAAAATAAGTATATCAATAGATTAAGAAAAAATATTGCTGGGTGATAAAATTGCGAGTTATTTTTCTTTTCTTCTCTATAATTTCCCAGCTTGGCAAATGTTTTACAATGACTGTTCATCATACTCCGTAATTACTACTGGGTGAAGATGGCCAACCCATGAGGTATTCAGCAAATATTTATTGAGTTGGTTTTGTGCTCTATGCTTGACTCTACTATATTCTGACTCTTGGATAGATGTTTGGGACACTGAAGTAATAAGAAAAGGTCTCAAGTGTCTCAACTTGAACATTTGACCCAATAACAAACACCCAATCCAGACAAAAATTCTGGAATAAACAATGGGGTGAAATCCTTTCGTATGCAAAAAGAATATCAGATGAAAAAAAATACAGAGTAACTGTATCTCCCCATAACTTTGGGGAGAAGCCATATGTGCACAGTTTCAAGGAAATTTGAATGCTGCTTTTTTAGCTTGCTCTTGTTGATATCATTTTTCAGTTTTCCAGAAATGAACAGCCTATATATTATTTCAAATTGGATGGAAAATGTGGGGTCATAAGGTAAATATAAAGCATATTTTAACAAAGATCTTAAGAAAAACACTAAATATTTCTATTATACAATATATGAAATGTTATAAAAACTAATATAATTAACAACTGTATACCTACTTCCTAGCTTTTTAAGTTGTCAAATATTCACATTTTAATAAATTTGCTTCTGATCTCAAGTTATAGAACATTGCAGATAGGTTGAAACTCTCTATTTTCCTTCCAATCACATTACCCTCTATTCCCCTACCTGGGATGTAAACTGCTCCCTGAATTCTGTGTTTATAATCCTCGGACAAGTCCTTTTGCCACATATGTATATATCCATAAAAAATATATGCTATTTTATTTTATGTTTATTAACTTTTTATCAATGGTTCAACAATACCAAAATCATTGTGAAATTTTCTTTTTTTGGCTTAATATTATAGTTTATTTTTTTTAAATCTGTGTTGATAAGTGTATTCTCAATCACTAATCATAACTACTGTATAATATTCCTTCTTAGAGATATAACATTTATCCACTTGCCTTTGATGAACATTTAGGTACTTTCAAAAATTTTTTACAACATTCTTGTATACTTCTCCTTGCACATAAATGCAAGAGTTTCCAGTAGAATTGGAAATATTGAGTCAAAGTGTATGGACATTTTCGATTTCATTAGATATTTTCACGTTGTTCTTGAAAGAGGTAATACCAATTGACTCATTCATTGGAAATATATGAATTTATTTCCCCATATTCTCACCAACAGTTGTTATTATCTGACTGAAATTTTGCCAACCTGTGAAATTTCATCTCATAATTTCACATTGTCTTTCTTTCAGTAAGGTTAAACATCTCTTATAATAGTTGTTGGTCATTTATGTGTTATTTTATGTGAATTATATGTTTTTGTCTTTTGCTCAAGTGTTTATTTAGCTGCTTGTCTTTGCTTTTATTGAGATGTAGGTGTTTTTTACAGATTCCTGGTATTAATGATCATATGTGCTTTCCTGAAATGTAAATTGTGCTTCTTAACTTGCATAAAATGTTTTTGTTGAAAAGAAGTATGTTTTTTGTATTTCGTTAAACTCAAATTTATCTATTCTATCCTTTATGTTTGTATACTTTTTATCATATAAAAATATTCTTATATTACAGTGTCATTAAGTTAGACTCCTGGAATCAGATAAATAAATAGGTAGATTCTAGATATTTGCTAAATAGGTAGTTTGATAGACTGTACATAGACAGATGAGTGTATATGTGTAAATACAGACAGATGAAATTCATTTGTTAGTATGTACTTAGGATTTTTACTTTTATGTTCACATATGAGACCGGATTATAATTTTTTCTTATACTCTGCTTTGCAAATATATTTTGTTCTAGCTTCCTAAAATAATTATTGCAGCTTCTCCATTTTATTCTCTTAAGCAGTTTGTGTAGGCTAGAAATTCTCTACAGCTTTATGATTTCATAAGTGTTACCTATAAAGTAACCTGGACCTAGAGGTTTTGGTTGCCAATTTAGTTTCTTTCATGGTTAATGATTTATTCAAGTTTGAAAAAAATATTTTAATGTAATTGCACATGTGATACATCTTATAAAGAAACCACAACAGAATAATGGCGTGCTTATTTTGGTAGGGTCTTCCAGAAACAAATCTCTGGGGTGTGATATTCAGAGAGATGACAATGTGCAAGCCTTTTCCAGACAGAGAGAGTTATAGGACAAAGTTGAGAAGCCAAATAGAGCTTGCTTGGTGTGTTAGAGAAACCAAAGAGTTCAGCTTGGCTAAAGAAGAGGGTCAGTGTGGGAGGAATTGGAGATTATTATGGGCAGGAAAGAAGAATTGGGATGTATTTTGCAGGAAGTCTTGACAGGGCTAACTTGCTAATAGACTGAATGTGGGAATACAAAGAAAAAATACAGATTTACAGTGTTCTAAAAATTCAGATTACCTGGAGATAAAGGAATGCATCATATTTAGAAATAAGGAGGAGAAAATTTGATTCCACATAGATGATTTAACACATTAATAGATTATTATTATACTTTCTTGATTTATAAGTGAGGGTTTTAGTTTAGGGATTGGATCTTGGAGCTTTCTCACTTTACAGATTAGTGATGTCTAAACTCTCAGTAAGCCACAGAACACCCCTGGGCTTCCAGCTGTCAGGTGAACTCACAGCAGGCTCTTGCATTTAAAGATGCTTCCTTGCACAGAATCTGGGAGTCATCAGAGCAGATATGAGATGAGGATTGAACCTACTCCAGTTTTCTCCACTGAGTTCTTCTGAGGGAAAAATAATCTCAAGATAGTTGTCTAAAGGGACAAAGTGATTCCAAACATGAAAACTTGAGGTGAGATAGAAATGGGGGCTAAAGCTGAAAGCCATCATGAGAGAGATAATTTGAGGGACAGACAATATAGTAATCATGGCTCCCATCACTAAGAGCTTCACATACATTTATCTCATTCAGTGTCTTCTGATCACTAATGCCAGCTCCATGAAGCTAATACAATTATCTCTGTTTTCAGATAAAGAAATTAAAGCACAGAAAAATTGAGTGGCATGCCTAACTAAGGTCACACAGCTTGTAAAGGGTAAAAGAGAGAATCTAGGCCTAGGTCTGTGTGAGGTCAGTGCAATTGAACGTCATATCCAGAGTTCCCTCTGGAGCAGCACAGTGTCCAAGGATTTGCACCAGGCTGAATATAACACCTTTGCACTAACAAGAGCTGACTCCCAGCATGACTTGGGGAATAAAGAAGTGCCAGAAAGAAACCAAATTATCTACAGCAGTCTTTAAGAAAAATTTCAGTAAAAAAACAATTCCTACGGTCTGTGTAGTAGGACTGCCTTCAAACTTGATGGACTCAGTTCTGATTTTTACTTTAGTTTCTTTGATTGGAAAAATCCTTACCTTGGAGTGAGGTGGACGGAGTTATAACAGGTTCACCAAGCAAACACAGCTCCACACAGTGCAGGTTAGGCTTTCTCATTTGAGATTTGCTGTATCTGCTTGACTCCAATCCTCTGCCCTGCAAACAATTGGAGATGATTTTCTGCCACAACAAACAGTTGCTAAATCTCCCCTTCTGGTTCAGCTCAAGAGAAACCACAAACCACAGCCAGGCAGATGCCCCCCCCCCCCCCCCCCCC